>NW_024341441.1:0-4200 GCF_902729225.1 Pteropus medius | reverse complement strand
ACCATCCCAGGCAGAAAGGTGAGGAGAGGGAGGTGTCTGCTTCCGTCCTGAAGTCTGATTTCCACTGCGGAAAGCGGGAAGGAGCCGAGGCCTTAGGAAGGAGCCCCGGGGCCTCTGGGATGAAAAAGAGATCATGCTGAATTGTGGCTCTGGAACGCCCGGTGTCCACACTGCGGGGAGGTGGAGATGCTAGGAGCGGCCTGTCTTCTGTGGTAGACCAGGTGTCCACGCAGGTTTCCTTCGAAAATCCACCATATACATATATATGCATATAGATGAATATATATATGCATATATATGTATATGGTAGCTTTGGCTAAAAGCTCTCTGGTGACGTCCATTTTGAGCCAGAATCACAGACTTCCGAGAAAAGGCTCACTTGCGGCAAATGCACAGCCCTCCCGGGGCCTTGGGGCTCTGTGGGCCATGCCCGGTCATCTGCGGGTACTGGGGTGGCGAAGTTGGAGTAGCACTCACTGATACTTTGAGCTCCTAGAGGTACAAACTACGTGTCATTCGTCTCTGCATCCTCTTGCAGGGGTCAGGGCCGCCCACGGACAGCGTACCCGGGATGCTTTGGCCCCTCCGTCCATGGCGGCCGTCACCCGCTGGAAAGAGTTCAGCTGGGAGACACTGCAGACAGCTGTGGGTCTGAATTCGGCCTCCGTGCCTTAGGAGCTTTGCGATCAGCTCTTTGAGCCTTTCATTTCTTCATTTTGAATGCGTCCCCGGGGACCATTACGACCATCCCAGGCTGAAAGGTGAGGGAGAGCGAGGTGTCTGCTTCCGTCCTGAAGTCTGATTTCCACTGCGGAAAGCGGAAGGAGCCGTGCCTGAGGAAGGAGCCCCGGGGCCTCCGGGATGAAAAGAGATCATGCAGAATTGTGGCTCTGGAACGCCCGGTGTCCACACTGCGGGGAGGTGGAGGTGCTAGCAGCGGCCTGTCTTCTGTAGTAGACCAGGGGTCCACGCAGGTTTCCTTCGAAAATCCACCATATACATATATATGAATATATATATGCATATATATGTATATGGTAGCTTTGGCGAAACCTCTCTGGTGACGTCCATTTTGAGCCAGAATCGCAGACTTCGGAGAAAAGGCTCACTTGCGGCAAATGCACAGCCCTCCCGGGGCCTTGGGGCTCTGTGGGCCATGCTCGGTCATCTGCGGGTACTGGGGTGGCGAAGTTGGAGGAGCACTCACTGACCCTTTGAGCTTCTAGAGGTACAAACTATGTCTCATTCGTCTCTGTATGCTCTTGCAGGGTTCAGGGCCACCCACAGACAGCGTTCCCAGCGATGCTTTGTACCCTCCGTCCATGGCGGCCGTCACCCGCTGGAAAGAGTCAGCTGGGAGACACTGCAGACAGCTGTGGGTCTGAATTGGCCTCCGTGCCTTAGGAGCTTTGCGATCAGCTCTTTGAGCCTTTCATTTCTTCAATTTGAATGCGTCCACGGGGACCATTACGACCATCCCAGGCAGAAAGGTGAGGGAGAGGGAGGTGTCTGCTTCCGTCCTGAAGCCTGATTTCCACTGCGGAAAGCGGGAAGGAGCCGAGGCCTTAGGAAGGAGCCCCGGGGCCTCTGGGATGAAAAAGAGATCATGCTGAATTGTGGCTCTGGAACGCCCGGTGTCCACACTGCGGGGAGGTGGAGGTGCGAGGAGCGGCCTGTCTTCTGTGGTAGAGCAGGGTCCAGGCAGGTTTCCTTCGAAAATCCACCATATACATATATATGCATATAGATGAACATATATATGCATATATATGTATATGGTAGCTTTGGCAAAAAGCTCTCTGGAGACGTCCATTTCGAGCCAGAATCGTAGACTTCCGAGAAAAGGCTCACTTGCGGCAAATGCACAGCCCTCCCGGGGCCTTGGGGCTCTGTGGGCGATGCTCGGTCATCTGCGGGTACTGGGGTAGCGAAGTTGGAGGAGCACTCACTGACACTTTGAGCTCCTAGAGTTACAAACTACGTCTCATTCTTCTCTGTATCCTCTTGCAGGGTTCACGGCCACCCACAGACAGCGTAGCCAGGGATGCTTTGGCCCCTCCGTCCATGGGGGCCGTCACCCGCTGGAAAGAGGTCAGCTGGGAGACACCGCAGACAGCTGTGGGTCTGAATTCGGCCTCCGTGCCTTAGGAGCTTTGCATCAGCTCTCTGAGCCTTTCATTTCTTCATTTTGAATGCGTCCACGGGACCATCACGACCATCCCAGGCAGAAAGGTGAGGGCGAGGGAGGTGTCTGCTTCCGTCCTGAAGTCTGATTTCCACTGCGGAAAGCGGGAAGGAGCCGAGGCCTTAGGAAGGAGCCCCGGGGCCTCTGGGATGAAAAGAGATCATGCTGAATTGTGGCTCTGGAACGCCCGGTGTCCACACTGCGGGGAGGTGGAGGTGCGAGGAGCGGCCTGTCCCCTGTGGTAGAGCAGGGGTCCAGGCAGGTTTCCTTCGAAAATCCACCATATACATATATATGCATATAGATGAACATATATATGCATATATATGTATATGGTAGCTTTGGCAAAAAGCTCTCTGGTGACGTCCATTTCGAGCCAGAATCGCAGACTTCCGAGAAAAGGCTCACTTGCGGCAAATGCACAGCCCTCCTGGGGCCTTGGGGCTCTGTGGGCCATGCCCGGTCATCTGCGGGTACTGGGGTGGCGAAGTTGGAGGAGCACTCACTGACACTTTGAGCTCCAGGAGGTACAAACTACGTCTCATCTGTCTCTGTATCCTTTCCCCAGGGCTCACGGCCACCCACAGACAGCGTAGAAGCAGGGGATGCTTTGGGCTCCTCCGGGTCTATGTAATGTCAACCCCGCTGGAAAGAGGTCAGCTGGGACACCGCAGACAGCTGTGGGGTCTGAATCTCCGCCTCCCCGTGCCTTATGAGCTTTGCGATCACCTCCTCGAGCCTTTCATTTCTTCATTTGAATGCGTCCACGGGGACCATTACGACCATCCCAGGCAGAAAGGTGAGGGAGAGGGAGGTGTCTGCTTCCGTCCTCAAGTCTGATTTCCACTGCAGAAAGCGGGAAGGAGCCGAGGCCTTAGGAAGGAGCCCCGGGGCCTCTGGGATGAAAAAAGAGATCATGCTGAATTGTGGCTCTGGAACGCCCGGTGTCCACACTGCGGGGCGGTGGAGGTGCTAGGAGCGGCCTGTCTTCTGTGGTAGAGCAGGGGTCCACGCAGGTTTCCTTCGAAAATCCACCATATACATATATATGCATATAGATGAACATATATATGCATATATATGTATATGGTAGCTTTGGCAAAAAGCTCTCTGGTGACGTCCATTTCGAGCCAGAATCGCAGACTTCCCAGAAAAGGCTCACTTGCGGCAAATGCACAGCCCTCCCGGGGCCTTGGGGCTCTGTGGGCGATGCTCGGTCATCTGCGGGTACTGGGGTAGCGAAGTTGGAGGAGCACTACTGACACTTTGAGCTCCTAGAGCTACAAACTACGTCTCATTCGTCTCTGTATCCTCTTGCAGGGTTCACGGCCACCCACAGACAGCGTAGCCAGGGATGCTTTGGCCCCTCCGTCCATGGGGGCTGTCACCCGCTGGAAAGAGGTCAGGTGGGAGACACTGCAGACAGCTGTGGGTCTGAATTCGGCCTCCGTGCCTTAGGAGCTTTGCGATCAGCTCTCTGAGCCTTTCATTTCTTCATTTTGAATGCGTCCACGGGGACCATCACGACCATTCCAGGCAGAAAGGTGAGGGCGAGGGAGGTGTCTGCTTCCGTCCTGAAGTCTGATTTCCACTGCGAAAGCGGGAAGGAGCCGAGGCCTTAGGAAGGAGCCCCGGGGCCTCTGGGATGAAAAGAGATCATGCTGAATTGTGGCTCTGGAACGCCCGGTGTCCACACTGCGGGGAGGTGGAGGTGCTAGCAGCGGCCTGTCTTCTGTGGTAGACCAGGGGTCCACGCAGGTTTCCTTCGAAAATCCACCATATACATATATATGGATATAGATGAATATATATATGCATATATATGTATATGGTAGCTTTGGCGAAAAGCTCTGGTGACGTCCATTTTGAGCCAGAATCGCAGACTTCCGAGAAAAGGCTCACTTGCGGCAAATGCACAGCCCTCCCGGGGCCTTGGGGCTCTGTGGGCCATGCCCGGTCATCTGCGGGTACTGGGGTGGCGAAGTTGGAGGAGCACTCACTGACACTTTGAGCTC
>NW_024341440.1:0-355 GCF_902729225.1 Pteropus medius | reverse complement strand
ATATATATATATATATATATATATATATATATATATATATATATAAATAAAAACATATATATATAAACCTAGTTTAAATATATATGTATATATAATTTATATTTGTTCACTGTACTTAACATTTAAAAACTATGAAATAGGAGAAATGTCTGTTTCAAATTTGACTTTTAGATGACTTTGGCAGGAAAATTAATTTTATTAATTAATTGAATGATACAAATGCAGTTCAGTGGCTGTAGTGAAACAAAGTCCAGGTAACGAAATTCTCGAAATCTAAAATCTTTATATCCGATTTCAAAGCAAAGTGAGGAGGCATCGTTCATTAGTGCAAAAATAGGACTGCACAGACATGTGC
>NW_024341439.1:0-1826 GCF_902729225.1 Pteropus medius | reverse complement strand
AAAAACCTAAGAATATGATCCAGCAATCCCTCTACTTGGAATTTACCCCAAAGACTTGAAAACCCACATCCGAAAAGATATCTACACACTAATGTTCATCACTGTATTATTCACGGTGGCCAGAACATGGAAGCTACTGAAGTGTTCTATGATAGATGCTTAGAGAAAGAAACTGCGGTACGTATATACAATGGAATATTACTCAGTCATAAGAAGAGATGAAATACTGCCGTTTGCGACAACATGCTTAGACCTCTAGATAATCATCCTAAGCAAAATAACCGAGAGAGAAAAAGTTGAAAATCACATAATATCACTTATATGTGAGACATAAACCTAAAAGCAAGAAAGGAACAGGACAAACAAGCAGAGACTCATGCACGTGAAATATAGACGAGTGATTACTAGAGGGAAGGCTGTGGCAGAGGAGGAGAGAGTTAGGGTAAAGGGGTCAAATATGCAGTGACAGAAAGAAATCTAACTATATATATACTGTCTTGTTTAAAAAAAAAATAGTATATCCAGCTGAGAAGAGGCAAACTGAAGGAAAGAGGAAAGTGGTAGAAGATTTGTGAAGAGAAATTCTGAAAGGAAATTTTATGTAATTAAGCTAAACAAGATTGGAAATTGAAATGAAAACTTATTTCTAAGAAATAGGTCACTCTCTGAATGTGATTTCCTGCTGTGTATGTGGGGGAACTCTCATGAGGGATAGGTGGCCATGGGAAGCTACAGAACTAGTTCCCACCAAGACAATGAATGGCCCCACACACCTCTGATGAAAGTCAGTGGATTTTAAAACATACTATTATAGAACAATACTGCCTCACTAGGGGTGGAGGAAATCTCACGGAGTCAGTTGGAAAGTTAATTTGCCTTGGCTGATGGTATTATAATGACGCCTCCAAACAAAGCGTGTGGAAACTGGACAGAGAGAAAACCATTGGCCAGATTTCAAGAGCTAACTGGAGCCTGGTAGGACCCAAGCATGGTCTGAGACTGGATAGCCCCATGTGGGCTTTTCTGGATTTGTAGGGACAAGGCCACATACACCTCCCAAAAAACTGGGAAGGGAGCTGTATAATTGGCATGATAAGGCCATCCTTCCTCATCTTACCTCTGAACACAAGGGAAGTGCTTGGTTACCCAGCCCCATAATCCTCCCAACAGGTAAAAAGAGAACTCAAAATAGGAGACTGGAAGGATGATGAATGGCTTCCAGAGCGAATAATGCAATACTATGGGCCTGCCACTTGGGCAGAAGATGGATCTAGGGGATACCATACCCCCATTTACATGTTAAACTGGATTATCCGACTGCAGGCCGTCTTAGAAATCATTACCAATGAGACTGGGAGAGCCCTGACCCTCCTTGCATATCCACAGACTCAGATGAGAAATGCCATCTACCAAAACAGATTAGCAATAGACTACCTACTAGAAGCAGAAGGAAGCGTGTATGGAAAATTCAATCTCACCAACTACTGCCTGCAGATAGACGACCAGGGCCAGGCAGGTGAGGACCATGTCCAGAAGATGACAAAACTGGCACATGTGCCTGTGCAAGTATGGCATAGAAGGAACCACAACAGCCTGTTTGGAGGATGGTTTCCAGCCTTTGGTGTGTTTAAAACCTTAATAGGAGTAGTTTTACTACTCCTAGAAATCAGCCAGATAGGGCTGTGTCTGCTGCCCCTGTTGACACAAAGCTTAGAAAGCATGGCGGAAGCCACAGTACATCAGTGACCTGCAGCCCACATATACTTTACCCACCACTATCAGGAGATCCCCCAGGATGATTTAGATGGAGAATGTGAGACTCCAGC
>NW_024341437.1:0-465 GCF_902729225.1 Pteropus medius | reverse complement strand
TGGTTTATCCACTGTCCTTTTGGTGGACATTTAGATTATTTTCTGTTTGGGACTATTAAGAATATTCTTATCATGTCTTCTTCCTCCATAGATTAGAGTTTCTCTATGATATTTTCTGTCTTAGTCTGTTTGGGCTACTACAACAAAAATATCATAAACTGTGTGGCTTATAAACAAACATTTATTTCTCTGCTGGCTGCTTCCCAGCCTCCATAGTTCTGGAGGCTGGGAAGTCCGAGATCAAGGCACCAGCAAATTTAGTGTTTGCTGAGGACCCGTTTCCTAGATGGCCACCTTTTCTGTATTCTCCTGTGCATAAGGGGCAAGGGAAATTTTTAGGCTGCTTTTATAAGGGCACTAATCGCTGAGGACTCCACTCTCAAGACCTAACTATCTCCCAAAGACTGCATTTCCTAATATCATAACCTTGCAGGTTAGGTTTCTAAATATAAATTTTGGGGGATA
>NW_024341436.1:0-1080 GCF_902729225.1 Pteropus medius | reverse complement strand
CCCCCTTCCCCTCGGCAGCCAGAGGTCTGCCGTCCGTGTCCACGCGTCGCGTTTGTCCGTCGGCCGCTGTCTGTGAACGTCCCACGCGCGAGCCACATCGCGTGGCTCTGGTCCTTCGCCGTCTGACTGGTTTCGCTCCGCGCTGCCATCCAGGTCGTCACAGGTGGGCTGTTCCCGCCGTCAGCGGTCCCCCCGGCCCGGTGGCCGTCCCTCCCCAGTAAGTGGAGGCTACGCTCGGGAAGGACGACAGTGCCCCTGCCTCTAAAGCCGCCGTTTCCAGCCTCACGTGGGGAACCGAGGCGGCAGGGGCCAGCTCACGTCGCCCTGGGGTCCGCTCGCAGGCCCGGCTCGGCTCCTGTTCTCGGCGAGACACCGGGTGGGCCGGGCGCTCAGGTCCGGGAGCCACGGGGACGCGCCCTTCGCTGCTGAGACCTCAGTCGCAGTTAGCGGCGAGGGCTGGGTGATGGGTCCTGCTCCTCGGAGTGCGGCCGGAGAGCCGCGCCGGCCAACGAAGGGCGATTTCGTGGGCTTCTCTGTTTTCAGACAGGGAGGCCGCGCAGAAACCGCGGGCCATCTTTCCTTCCCGCTTTAGAAAGAAGCTGATTTTTCTTCGTAGCTGGGGAAATGGGAGCGGACGTTCCTTGAGTGACGATGATCTAGCCCCAGCACGCGGTGTCCCCGTGTCCCGTCCTGCGCCGGATGCCGATGAGCCGCGCGCAGTTCGGGATGGGGCAGCCGCGGCGGCGCTGCCTCCCGCGTGGCTCTGGCGCGTGCGGTTTGCCGGTCCGCGGAATCCGTAAGCGCGCGTTTATTTCGCACGCACATTCCGATGTCGTGGGTGTGTAACGTGTGCCATCTCTATCCCCTCTCCCGCGTGTGTGCATTTCACACTCGCCTTCTAACCGTCTCGCCGTGCACGCACGTGTGACGCTTTCAGCACGGAGGAAGCGCGTGCAAACGTTTCGACGTGGCGGGATTGTCTCTGCAGCGTGAGACCGCGCGCGCCCGGCTGCTCCCGGCGCGTCCTCGCTGCGTCCCGCTTTGTCGCACCGCGGTGGCTCTTTCCTGGTCCTCCTCAGA
>NW_024341435.1:0-528 GCF_902729225.1 Pteropus medius | reverse complement strand
CTCTATAATTTGTATTAAGAATGCTAACAAAATTATAAAGATAAAGAATATATTACCCTTTTATAATACTGTACCCAAGTTATAGGTTGAAATGTGACACAATAAAGAGAAAATTATAAAACTTGTACCTATGTGCATGTGTTAGCTTGACACAGGATTAGATTTACAGAATGCCTTCACGATACAGCTGAGGAACATTCAGCCCAAAAACAAAGAAATATATTATTCCTATATTGTGAGCATAGGAAACCATAGGAAAAAAAATTTCGTAAAGTTTCTGGGGCATAAAGTTGCCCACAAGATGATCAATATTTACATCCTAATTCATGCCAGTAGAAGTTTTTATAAGTCACATATGAGACACATATATATGTATATATATGTGTGTGCGTATGTGTGTATATGTGTGTGTGCACATGTGTGTATATGTGTGTGTGTATATATATGTGTATGTGTGTGTGTGTATATATATATACATGTATATGTGTGTGTGTGTGTATATATATATATATACATATATATATATAT
>NW_024341434.1:0-4437 GCF_902729225.1 Pteropus medius | reverse complement strand
CCAGAGCCACAATTCAGCATGATCTCTTTTTATCCCGGAGGCCCCGGGGCTCCTTCCTCAGGCCTCGGCTCCTTCCCGCTTTCCGCAGTGGAAATCAGACTTCAGGACGGAAGCAGACACCTCCCTCTCCCTCACTTTTCAGCCTGGGATAGACGTAATGGTCCCCGTGGACGCATTCAAAATGAAGAAATGAAAGGCTCAAAGAGCTGATCGCAAAGCTCCTAAGGCACGGAGGCCTAATTCAGACCCACAGCTCTCTGCAGTGTCTCCCAACTGAACTCTTTCCAGCGGGTGACGGCCGCCATGGACGGAGGGGCCAAAGCATCCCCGGGTACGCTGTCTGTGGGCGGCCCTGAACCCTGCAAGAGGATGCAGAGACGAAAGACACGTAGTTTGTACCTCTAGGAGCTCAAAGTGTCAGTGAGTGCTCCTCCAACTTCGCCACCCCAGTACCCGCAGATGACCGGGCATGGCCCACAGAGCCCCAAGGCCCCGGGAGGGCTGTGCATTTGCCGCAAGTGAGCCTTTTTCGGAAGTCTGCGATTCTGGCTCGAAATGGACGTCACCAGAGAGCTTTTTGCCAAAGCTACCATATACATATATATGCATATATATGTTCATCTATATGCATATATATGTATATGGTGGATTTTCGAAGGAAACCTGCGTGGACCCCTGCTCCACCACAGAAGACAGGCCGCTCCTCGCACCTCCACCTCCCCGCAGTGTGGACAACGGGCGTTCCAGAGCCACAATTCAGCATGATCTCTTTTCATCCCAGAGGCCCCGGGGCTCCTTCCTAAGGCCTCGGCTCCTTCCCGCTTTCCGCAGTGGAAATCAGACTTCAGACGGAAGCAGACACCTCCCTCGCCCTCACCTTTCTGCCTGGGATGGTCGTGATGGTCCCCATGGACGCATTCAAAATGAAGAAATGAAAGGCTCAGAGAGCTGATGGCAAAGCTCCTAAGGCACGGAGGCCGAATTCAGACCCACAGCTGTCTGCAGTGTCTCCCAACTGAACTCTTTCCAGCGGGTGACGGCCGCCATGGACGAGGGGCCAAAGCATCCCTGGGTACGCTGTCTGTGGGTGGCCCTGAACCCTGCAAGAGCATACAGAGACGAATGGGACGTAGTTTGTACCTCTAGGAGCTCAAAGTGTCAGTGAGTGCTCCTCCAACTTCGGTACCCCAGTACCCGCAGATGACCGAGCATCGCCCACAGACCCCAAGGCCCCGGGAGGGCTGTGCATTTGCCGCAAGTGAGCCTTTTCTCGGAAGTCTGCGATTCTGGCTCAAAATGGACGTCACCAGAGAGCTTTTTGCCAAAGCTACCATATACATATATATGCATATATATTCATCAATATGCATATATATGTATATGGTGAATTTTCGAAGGAAAACTGCGTGGACCCCTGGTCTACCACAGAAGACAGGCCGCTCCTAGCACCTCCACCTCCCGGCAGTGTGGACACCGGGCGTTCCAGAGCCACAATTCAGCATGATCTCTTTTCATCCCAGAGGCCCCGGGGCTCCTTCCTAAGGCCTCGGCTCCTTCCCGCTCTCCGCAGTGGAAATCAGACTTCAGGACGGAAGCAGACACCTCCCTCTCCTCACCTTTCTGCCTGGGATGGTCGTAATGGTCCCCGTGGACGCATTCAAAATGAAGAAATGAAAGGCTCAAAGAGCTGATCGCAAAGCTCCTAAGGCACGGAGGCCGAATTCAGACCCACAGTTGTCTGCAGTGTCTCCCAACTGAACTCTTTCCAGCGGGTGACGGCCGCCATGGACGCAGGGGCCAAAGCATCCCTGGGTACGCTGTCTGTGGGTGGCCCTGAACCCTGCAAGAGCATACAGAGACGAATGAGACGTAGTTTGTACCTCTAGGAGCTCAAAGCGTCAGTGAGTGCTCCTCCAACTTCGATACCCCAGTCCCCGCAGATGACCGAGCATCGCCCACGGAGCCCCAAGGCCCCCGGAGGGCTGTGCATTTGCCGCAAGTGAGCCTTTTCTCGGAAGTCTGCGATTCTGGCTCAAAATGGACGTCACCAGAGAGCTTTTTGCCAAAGCTACCATATACATATATATGCATATATATGTTCATCTATATGCATAAATATGTATATGGTGGATTTTCGAAGGAAACCTGCCTGGCCACCTGCTCTACCACAGAAGACAGGCCGCTCCTCGCACCTCCACCTCCCCGCAGTTTGGACACCGGGCGTTCCATAGCCACAATTCAGCATGATCTCTTTTCATCCCAGAGGCCCCGGGGCTCCTTCCTAAGGCCTCGGCTCCTTCCCGCTTTCCGCAGGGAAATCAGACTTCAGGACGGAAGCAGACACCTCCCTCGCCCTCACCTTTCTGCCTGGGATGGTCGTGATGGTCCCCGTGGACGCATTCAAAATGAAGAAATGAAAGGCTCAGAGAGCTGATCGCAAAGCTCCTAAGGCACGGAGGTCGAATTCAGACCCACAGCTGTCTGCAGTGTCTCCCAACTGAACTCTTTCCAGCGGGTGACGGCCGCCATGGACGGAGGGGCCAAAGCATCCCCGGGTACGGTGTCTGTGGGCGGCCCTGAACCCTGTAAGAGGATGCAGAGACGAATGACACGTAGTTTGTACCTCTAGGAGCTCAAAGTGTCAGTGAGTGCTCCTCCAACTTCGCCACCCCAGTACCCGCAGATGACCGGCATGGCCCACAGAGCCCCAAGGCCCCGGGAGGGCTGTGCATTTGCCGCAAGTGAGCCTTTTCTCGGAAGTCTGCGATTCTGGCTCAAAACGGACGTCACCAGAGAGCTTTTCGCCAAAGCTACCATATACATATATATGCATATATATATTCATCTATATGCATATATATGTATATGGTGGATTTTCGAAGGAAACCTGCGTGACCCCTGGTCTACCACAGAAGACAGGCCGCTGCTAGCACCTCCACCTCCCCGCAGTGTGGACACCGGGCGTTCCAGAGCCACAATTCAGCATGATCTCTTTTCATCCCAGAGGCCCCTGGGCTCCTTCCTAAGGCCTCGGCTCCATCCCGCTTTCCGCAGAGGAAATCAGACTTCAGGACGGAAGCAGATACCTCCCTCGCCCTCACCTTTCTGCCTGGGATGGTCGTGATGGTCCCCGTGGACGCATTCAAAATGAAGAAATGAAAGGCTCAGAGAGCTGATCGCAAAGCTCCTGAGGCACGGAGGTCGAATTCAGACCCACAGCTGTCTGCGGTGTCTCCCAGCTGACCTCTTTCCAGCGGGTGACGGCCCCCATGGACGGAGGGGCCAAAGCATCCCTGGCTACGCTGTCTGTGGGTGGCCGTGAACCCTGCAAGAGGATACAGAGACGAATGAGACGTAGTTTGTACCTCTAGGAGCTCAAAGTGTCAGTGAGTGCTCCTCCAACTTCGCTACCCCAGTACCCGCAGATGACCGCGCATCGCCCAAGAGCCCCAAGGCCCCGGGAGGGCTGTGCATTTGCCGCAAGTGAGCCTTTTCTCGGAAGTCTGCGATTCTGGCTCGAAATGGACGCCACCAGAGAGCTTTTTGCCAAAGCTACCATATACATATATATGCATATATATGTTCATCTATATGCATATATATGTATATGGTGGATTTTCGAAGGAAACCTGCGTGGACCCCTGGTCTACCACAGAAGACAGGCTGCTGCTAGCACCTCCACCTCCCCGCAGTGTGGACACCGGGCTTTCCAGAGCCACAATTCAGCATGATCTCTTTTTATCCCGGAGGCCCCGGGGCTCCTTCCTCAGGCCTCGGCTCCTTCCCGCTTTCCGCAGTGGAAATCAGACTTCAGGACGGAAGCAGACACCTCCCTCTCCCTCACCTTTCAGCCTGGGATGGTCGTAATGGTCCCCGTGGACGCATTCAAATGAAGAAATGAAAGGCTCAAAGAGCTGATCGCAAAGCTCCTAAGGCACGGAGGCCGAATTCAGACCCACAGCTGTCTGCAGTGTCTCCCAACTGAACTCTTTCCAGCGGGTGACGGCCGCCATGGACGGAGGGGCCAAAGCATCCCAGGGTACGCTGTCTGTGGGCGGCCCTGACCCCTGCAAGAGGATGCAGAGACGAATGACACGTAGTTCGTACCTCTAGGAGCTCAAAGTGTCAGTGTGTGCTCCTCCAACTTCGCCACCCCAGTAACCGCAGATGACCGGGCATGGCCCACAGAGCCCCAAGGCCCCGGGAGGGCTGTGCATTTGCCGCAAGTGAGCCTTTTCTCGGAAGTCTGCGATTCTGGCTCAAAATGGACGTCACCACAGAGCTTTTTGCCAAAGCTACCATATACATATATATGCATATATATGTTCATCTATATGCATATATATGTATATGGTGGATTTTCGAAGGAAACCTATGTGGACCCCTGGTCTACCGGAGAAGACAGGCCGCTCCTAGCACCTCCACCTCCCCGGAGTG
>NW_024341433.1:0-447 GCF_902729225.1 Pteropus medius | reverse complement strand
GTCACGCTCGGCTCTGATTGGCGGGCGCGCTGGAGTCCCCGCCCCGGACCCACCCTCGCTCTTTGATTGGCTGCGCTCCCGAGCGCGCGGCTGTAACTGACGTTCGCTCGGGCCTCCCGCGGTGACGGCTGGCTGCGGTCCAGCTTGGGGGGCTTCTGCCGCCTCCGGGGAGACCCCCGGCCCGGGCCCGGAGATCCGAGCAAAGCTTGGCGAGGACAGGGGACCCTGGGCGGAGGGGGCAGTTCCCCCAGGGGTCTCCTTGGCCCACCGAGGAGCCCCACTGGCCCATCTCCGCCTTAGGTCCAGCCCTTCTTCTAAGTGTCCCGCACAGACGTCAAGCAGAAACACAAGGCTGAGCCTCAGCGCCTCCCCAGCCCAGGACTCACGGAGACCCTGGGGGCCCTTCTCTCTCCCTCGAGCCTTACCCACTCATTCAACCCTTCCGAC
>NW_024341432.1:0-626 GCF_902729225.1 Pteropus medius | reverse complement strand
TAGGTTTAGGCTTAGGATTAATGATAGGTTTAGGGTTAGCGTTACTGTTAGGATTAAGGTTAGTATTAGTCATAAGATTAGGGTTAGGGTATGAATTTCGAGTTCGGGTTATTCTTAGTGTAAAATTTAGGATAAGGGTTAGAATTCGGTTTAGGATTAGCTTTAGATACAGGATTATGATCTGGGTTGGTTTAGTGTTAGAGTTACGTTTAAGGTTTTGTTTAGTTGTAGGGTTAGAGGTAGGGTTAGAGTTAGTTTTAGAGGTAAAATAGGGTTAAGGTTAGATTTAGGGTCAGGGGTTAAGGTTAGGGATATTGTAATTGTAAATTTTAGGTTTAGGTTTAAGTTTAGGGTTAATTATAGAGTTATGGTTTGGGTTAGGGACACAAGTAAGTTTAAGGTTAGTGTTAGGGTAAGAGTGTACAGTTAGAATTAGTTTTAGGGTCAGGATTAGGGTTAGGATTAGTTTAGGGTTAGTGTTAGGTTTAGATTTACGTACGGTTAAGTTTAGGGTTAGGGTTCATTTAAGAGTTTAGAGCCAGGATTAGTGTTAGGGTTAGTGTTAGGGTTAGGATTAAGTTAGGGTTAGGGTCAGGTTTATCATTATGGTTTGTGTTAGGGGTACA
>NW_024341431.1:0-524 GCF_902729225.1 Pteropus medius | reverse complement strand
CATTAATATCTGTGGGGAGGGTGCGACCTCGAAGAATTAAAGGCAAAGTGGTGGCATTTAATTCTTTGGATCTTGGAGGTCACAATGACTATAATGACTTTGGAGGAGTAGCCTAGAGAGCTTGACTTTCAGGGAGCTGTGGAGAAGGTGTCTCTAGAGTCAGAACCCTAGAATAGTTGATATTGAAGGATAGTCAATATTGGTGTTGCTTAATATCTGTAATTTTAAAAAGCAAGAATTGAGAAAAGTGAGGCTGAGGTTTGTTGCTCCCATAAAACATTATTCCATTGCTAGAATTGAGCCAATTTTCAGATTCAAACCCCATTGATTGAAGAGATGTCCATATCCCCAAGAGGAAGGATGTGGAACATGATGCAAGGAAATTGTTATATATTACAGTCCTATGCAAATGAACCTAGAGCCATTTACTCCGGTGACTATGCTGGAGAAAGGGGAATAACTACAAATCTCCAGGTTTATTGGACATCATGTTTGAGATGATATTGGTACCCACAGTATCAATC
>NW_024341430.1:0-392 GCF_902729225.1 Pteropus medius | reverse complement strand
CCCACAGACAGCGTACCCAGGGATGCTTTGGCCCCTGCGTCCATGGCGGCCGTCACCCGCTGGAAAGAGTTCAGTTGGGAGACACTGCAGACAGCTGTGGGTTTGAATTCGGCCTCCGTGCCTCAGGAGCTTTGCGATCAGCTCTTTGAGCCTTTCATTTCTTCATTTTGAATGCGTCCACGGGGACCATTACGACCATCCCACGCAGAAAGGTGAGGGAGAGGGAGGTGTCTGCTTCCGTCCTGAGTCTAATTTCCACTGCGGAAAGCGGGAAGGAGCCGAGGCCTTAAGAAGGAGCCCCGGGGCCTCTGGGATGAAAAGAGATCATGCTGAATTGTGGCTCTGGAACGCCCGGTGTCCCCACTGCGGGGAGGTGGAGGTGCTAGGAGCGG
>NW_024341429.1:0-741 GCF_902729225.1 Pteropus medius | reverse complement strand
ATTTTAATTAATTTAAATTTAAATAGCTATGTGAAGCTATCATGTTGTAGAGTGAAGATTTGGGGGTGGGGGTGGGAAAGGCAGCCTATCACACAATCTTTTAGAAAGTAATAGGTAAAATGAACTTCACTTTCCAAAGTTACTATCCAAAACACAATATATAACATCTGCATGATATAATCTTTGTGATAAAATGTCTTTACAAATTGTAATATTCATCTGAAACTTGTAAAATGCTAACTCAGTGACTGGAGTATCACACCTCTGAAGTTTAAAAAGAAGTACATTACCCTTTATCAGGCATAGTTTTGGTTTTCTAGAAGAGAAGCTATTTTTTTCCCAGACAAATCTACCCCAAAATAATAACTTAAAAACACAAGACGTTACTGAATTTCCCAGAATGTCAGAAACCAAAATCATTAAAAACTTTTATAACCCCAAATTGGAGCTTGTGGTTGTTTTAAATCCCACCAAAAACAATCAACCAACCAACCAACCAAACAACCGACAGCAATAACGACAAAACCTAAAACCTTCTACTGGCAGCCAGGCCAAATATTTTTCCTCCACTTTTATTGGGATGTAATTGACATACTGCTCTGTATAAGTTTAAGTTAAAACCGTATAATGGCTTGACATACCCATATTGAGGAGTGATTACTACAATACATACCTATACATTGAGAAGTGATTACTACAATAAGTAAATATCCATCTCTGTCTAGTTACAAAAAATAAAAA
>NW_024341428.1:0-698 GCF_902729225.1 Pteropus medius | reverse complement strand
CCGGACCCGACGGACAAATTCCCTTTTCTTCAGCCCAGGCGTGACATGGCTTCATTTCATTTTCTTAGCTTCCCGGTGAGAACGCTTCGCGCGGGGTCCGGCTTCTCAGAGCGTTTTTAAGTGCCCGGTGTCGTTTTTCAAAGGCTCTGCGCTGTGCGTCAGCGCCCAGGACCCTGTCATCCTCCCGAACGGACCCTGACGCGCTCGCTGCCCTCCCGTCCCGCAGCCCCGTGCGTGCGTGCGGGCGCCTCCGTGACGGGCCTTAACGGGCCTGCTGCTTCGCGTCCGGCGCACGAGGCTCCGCCGCATCCTCCGTGTGGCCGCCGGGGTGGCCGGCGTGCCGAAGGCCGAGGGACAGCGAGCCGCACGTCCGCGCCTCCGCCGTCCATCACGGCGGCTAGAGCAGTAACCCCAGCGCGCACCCCGAAGGGGCGAGACCCGGCGCTGGCGGAGCGGTCTGCGCCCCGCACGCGGACACGGCGCACGTCCCCGCGGCCCCCACGGGAAACGGGCGCCTGTGCATCCACGTGCAGCGGTGCAGAAGCTCCCGGGTGACGACGTCCTGCCCGCCCCTCCGGGGGTCCTGGGCTTCCGTGCAGCACCGCAGCCCCAAGCTGCCCTCGCCCCGGCCCCTCCCTCTGCCCTCTGTCCCCGTCGCCTACGCTGCTGTCAACCCGACATCTCCCCCCCCACGTGCG
>NW_024341427.1:0-520 GCF_902729225.1 Pteropus medius | reverse complement strand
TCCAGGCAGTACACTAACAAATTTAGGTGTATTACTTCATTTAATCCTCTTATCAACCCTATGAGGAAAATATTATCTCTCTTTTATAAATAGAAGAATTGGCCTAAAGAATAAGCAATTCATCCAAGGTTGCATAATACTCTGGTAGAATAAAACAGTGAATGGCAAACCAATGAAATTTGATCAGAGGATATAGAAAGTAATTTCAGTAGATAAAATACCTAGTCATTACAAGGACAAGCAAATGGTGGTCTTGGTCACTAAAATCCTGTTAGTGACAAAACTGAACAACAATATTTTATGCTGCCAAAATACTTTTTCTTTCAGTCTCAAACACATATACAGTTTGAGACTATTTTATAGCCAATCATTCTATAATTAGAGCACTGTGGTCACATAGGGTCAAATTTTAGCACTTTCAGGTATAATTGCAAGTTAATAAGAGAAAAAAAATATAAGCCAGATAAAAGAATATCTAATTGTAAAAACTAAAATTGCCACTAAAAGTTACAGTAGACAA
>NW_024341426.1:0-300 GCF_902729225.1 Pteropus medius | reverse complement strand
GGCTTGGACAATGGCAGCTAGAGGGATTGAGAAGGCAGGAACCGATCAGTGGCGGTGTTGGGGTGCTGCTGCTAGAACGAAGGGTCCCAGGAGGGTCTGATCCACCTAATCTGAATCACGTACTGTCCCCTAGCTGACAGTCCTGGTATAGTGACCTGCACTCAGAAAAGGAGAACAGAATTTGTAGGTGCTAAAAGAGGGAGAGCTGGATGCTGGGAAGAAAACACCTATCCCCCACCTGGACTACCCCAGCCTCAGGCAATCCCCAGTAAAGGAGAGTTTCTACCAGCCCCTGTCCAG
>NW_024341425.1:0-12592 GCF_902729225.1 Pteropus medius | reverse complement strand
CCTAACCCTAACCCTAACCCTAACCCTAACCCTACTCCCTTACATTAAAACTAACTCTAATGCTAACACTAACACTAAACCTAAACCTTAACCTTAACACTAACAATAACCCTGGTCCTAAGCCTAAAATTAAATAATCCCAATCCTAATTGTAACCGTAACCCTAACACTAACCCTAGATCTAAATTTTAAACTAACAATAACTGTAAACGCAACTCCTTAGGTTAACCTTAACCATAAACTTAAAGCTAACCCTAACCCTAACGCAAAACCTAACCCTAACCCTAACCCTAACATGAACCCTAACCTAAACTTAAACATAAACCTACCGCTAAACTGAACTAAACTGAACCCGAACGGTAACCATAGCACTAACCTAACCCTAAACATAACCCTAACATTAATTCTAACCTGAACTCTAACCTCTTATGCCAACTCTACCCTAAACGTAACCCTAACCCTAAGCTAACCATAAACATATAGCTAAAACTAATTTCTTATCTTAACACTAACCATAACCATCACTGTAACCTAAACCTAACCCGACCATAACCCTAACCGTAACATTAACTCCATACCCTAACCCTAAACCTAACTCTAACCCTAACCCTAAAGCCTAAGCCTAACACTAACCCTAACCATAACTACGATCCTAACACTAAAAGTAAAACTAACCTTAACACTACTTCTAACCCAGACTCTAACAATAACCTTAAAACTTAATTATAAACTAACAATAACATTAACCCTAACCGCTTACCCTATCCCGAAACCCTAAACCTAATGCTAACCATAATCCAAAAACTAACCCTAACTCTAACCATAACTCTAACCAAAACCTTGCCCTAACCCTAACACTCAACTAAGCCTAACGCTAACTCTAACACTACACTAATACTAAATCTAACCTCTTAGCCTAACCATAACCCTAACCATAACCAAACCTAATCCTAACCTAAACCTACTCTTATCCTATCCTGATACCTAGCTCTAAGCCTAACCATAACCCTAACACAAATCCTAAATCTAATATCATACCCTAAACCTAAACCAAACCCTTACCGTAAAACTAAATGTAATCCTAACCCTAAATCTAACCTTCAACGTAACACTAACCCTAACCCTAAATATTACATTAACAATAAATATAACCATAACCCCTTACCCTACCTAACCCTAACTCTAACTTTTACTCTAAAACTAACGCTAACCCTAAGCCTAACATTAACTCTAAACCTATCCATGAATCTAACCCTAAAACTAAATCCAATCCAAAGCTTAATTCTATCCCTAACCCTAACACTAAGCCTAATCCTAACTAGAACCCAAATCTAAACCTGACACTAACCAAACCCTAACCATAATCCTACCACTAAACTGAACCTAACCCTAAATCTAACACTATAGCCTAACCGTAAACTTTACCGTAACCACATCCCTGATCCTAATCCTAAAAGTAAAGCTAATCCTCACCCGAATCAAACTCTAAACCTAACAATAACCCTTACAATAAATTTTAAACTAACAAAAACCTTAAACTTAACCCCTTGCCTTAACACTAACATTAACCTAACCCTCAATTTAACCCAAAAATTAAAGCTATGCCTAACCCTGATTCTACCGCTGATCTTAACACAAACCATAACACCAACCTAAACCTAAAACTAAAGCAAATCCTACCTTTGATTCTAACCATATCCTTAAATTATACACTAACAATAAACCTAATCTTAACCCCTACCTTAACCCTAAGCCCAAACTTAATTCAAACTTAAGCCTAACACTAACTCTAACCCTATCTCTACTCATTATCCTAACCCTAAAACTAAAGGTAATCCTAAACCTAATCCTAATCCTAACCCTAACCCTAAACCTAACTTGAACCGTTACCCTAATCCTAACCTTACTTGTAAAACTAAAACTAACCACTAACCCCACCCAAATATAAGCCTTCAATAGTAATCAGAATTTTACTTAACATTTCAATTTAACTTGGATCTTCAACTTGCAACTCAATTTATCTATTATTACCTTGAATATAAATTCCAAATTAAAGAGATGTTACCAACTCTACTGCTAATTCAACACAAACTATAATACTGATTCCAATTCCAATTCAAGACAATTCAATTCTAGTAACTCAATTATAATCCATTCAATTCTAACTCCAATCTAAATTCAACTTCACCCCATCATGTTTTCATCTCTAATGATAACTTTAACTCAATACTAAATTAATTCTATTCCCCAATTCCAAATTTCAATTAATTGACCCTTTACCCTAATTCTAATATTTACCCTATCTCTAAACACTTACCCTAACACTAACTCGAACCCTAACATGAACCTAACCCTAACCCTAACCCTACCCGAACCCTAACCTATAGATAACACTACCCTAAAACCTCTCCGTAACCCTAACCATAACCCCAAGTCTAACCTTAAAACTAAATATAATCCAAAACTTAATTCTATCCCTAACAGTAATACTAACCCTAACCCTAAATTTTAAA
The DNA here is from genome assembly GCF_902729225.1 of Pteropus medius. Classification (NCBI taxonomy): domain Eukaryota; kingdom Metazoa; phylum Chordata; class Mammalia; order Chiroptera; family Pteropodidae; genus Pteropus; species Pteropus medius. Next base: position 10,079 of record NW_024341425.1, on the reverse strand, counting down.
CTCACAATAACTCTAACCCTAACCCCTTATCCTAATCCTAATTATAAATTTAGAGCTAACTCTAACCCTAACACTAACACTAACCCTAACCGTAACCTAAACTGAACCCTGCTTTTAATCCTAAAACTAAAGCTAATACTAACCAAAATTCAAATACTCACCATAACACTAACCTTATTTCTGAATTTTAAACAAACAATAAACATAACCCTCAACCCTTATCCTAAACCTAACACTAAATATAACTTTAAGTCTAAAACTAACCCTAACCCTAACCCTAACCCAAACTCAAACATTAACATGAAACCTGAGCCTCACACTAAAAATAAAGCTAATTCGAACAATAATTCAAAACCTAAACCTAACAGTAAACCTAAGCCTGATACTAACCCTAACACTAAAACTAATCCGAACCCTAATTCTAATCCTAACCCTAAATTTTACGGTAACAATAACTCTAAGCCTAACTCCTTGCAATAACCCTGATCATAACCTTAAAACTAAAGATTATAATAAACCTAATTCTAAACCTAACACTAATACAAATCATAACCCCGTTCTAACATGAACACTAAAGCTAATCCTAAACCTAAATCTAAACCTAACCCTAAAGTTTACACTAACAATACCCCTAAACCTAACACGTATCCTAAACTGAATCCTAAACTTAAAGCTAAAACTAACCATAACACTAACCCTAACCAGAACACAAACCCTAACCGCAAGCATAAAACTAACCTATACCTAACCCTAATTCTAACCCTAAGCATAAATCTGCACTTAAAATAAACCTTAGCCGAACCCTAAAGGTAACCTAACCCTAACCTAATCCTAACCCTAAACCTAACTCTAACGCTAACCCTAAACCTAATCCTAAACCATAACCGTAATCTTAACCCTATCACTAACCCTAACCATGATCCTATCCCTAAAACTAAAGCTAATCCTAACCCTAATTCTAACCCTAAACCTTACACCAGCTCTAAAATTAATTTTAAACAAACAATAAGCCTAACCCTAACCCGTTAACCTAAACCTAACTTAACACTAAATTTAACTCTAAAACTAACACTAAAACAAACCCTAACCCTAACACTAACCCTTAACCCTAACGTTAACCTTAAATCTAAACCTAACCCAACCCAAAAGCCTAACAATAGCCCTAACTTCAACACTAACCCAAATCCTAACATTAAAACTAAAGCTAATTCTAACCTTAATTTGAACCCAAACCTAACAATGAACCTAACCCTAAATTTTAAACTATCAATAACACTATCGCCAACCCCTTATCATAAAGATAACACGAACCCTAAATTTAACTCTAAAACTACCCTAACCCTAATCCTAAACCCTAATATTAACCCTGATCCTAAACCTAAAACTTAAGCTTATCCTAAACCTAATTCTAACCCTAACCCAAACACTACCCATAACCCTGACTGTACCCATAAAACTAAAGCTAACCCTAACTTTAATTCTAAATCTAAACCTAAAATGTACTCTAACAATAATCCTAACTCTAAACCCTTCCTTAACCCTAAACCTTAACCTAATGCTGACCCTAACCCTAACACTAATCCTAACCCTTAACCTAACAACAACCCTAACCCTAAACCTAAACTAAACCTAATCCTAACCCGAATTCTAACTTAACCCAAACCATAATTCTAACCATAACCTAAACCTTATCCTAAGCCTAGCCTTCATGCTATCCATAAGTGTAACCCGAACTTAAACTCTAAAATTAACTCTAACTCTAACCCTAACCCTATCACTAACCATAACCCTGATCCTAACCCTAAAACTAAAGCTATTCCTAACCCTCAACCTAACACTAAAGGTAACCCTAAACTTTCAATTGACAATAACTGTAACCGTAATTCCTTATAATAAACCTAATCATAAAACTAATATTAAAACTAACCCTAACACTAACCTAACATTAAACCTAACCCTGATTATAACCCTAACACTAAAGCTGATCCTAACCCTAACACAAATCCTAACCCTAACAATAACCTAAACCTAACTCTAATCCTAAAACTAACCATAAACATATCACTAAACTAAACCTTACCTAAACTCTAAAGGTAAGCCTAACCCTAACCTCATCGAAACCCTAATGCTAACCCTAATCTTAAACTTCATCCTAATCCTAAACCCTAACCGCAACCCTAACCCTATCCCTGATCCTAACGCTGAAACTAAAGCTAATCCTAACCCTAATTTAAACCCTAACGATAAATTTTACACTAAAAATAACACTAACTCTAACTCCTTAGCCGAAACGAAAAACTAAAATTAAAGCTAACACTAACCTTAAAATGAAACCTCACCCTAACGCTATCCCAAACCCTAACCCCAACCTTAACTTAAACCTTACCCTTACCCAAACCCAAACCCTAATAATAACAATAAAAACTTAAATTAACCCTATTAACAAACCTAAACTGAACCCTAACCCAAAACCTAACCCTAACCTTAACTTAACCCTAAACCTAACTCTAATTTTATTACTAATCCTAGCTCTAAAAATATACACTAACCCTAACCCTAAACCTAACACTAACCGTAACAATAACTCTAAACCTAACACTAATCCTAATTCTAAACTCTTAACCTAACCCTAATCCTAACACAAACCCCAAACAAATCCTAACCCTAAAACTAACCCTAACAATAATCCTAACACTAACCTCTTACTCTAACCCTAACCATAAAGAAAACTGTAACCCTAAACCTAACCTAACCTTAACTTAACCTTAACCCTAACCCAAAACCTAAATCTAACAGTAACCTTAATAGTAACCCTAACACCAACCGTAACCCAGATCCTAACCCTAAAACTGAAACTAATCCTAATCCTAATTCTAACTCTAACTCTAACACTAAACCTAACATTAAAATTTAAATTAACAATAACGCTAACCATAACCCTTTCTCCTAAACCTAAACCTAAATCTAACTTTAAGTCTAAATCTAACCCTAACTCTAACCCTAACTATAACATTAACCCGAACCCTGATCATAACCCTAACCCTAAAGCTAATGCTCACTATAATTTTAAACCTAACCCTAACACTAACTTTAACCCTGATCCTAAACCTAACACTAAAGCTTTTCCTAACCCTAAACAAAACCCTAACCTAAACCTAACACTAATCCTAACTCTAACCATAAACATATCCCTAAAATAAACCTTAACTGTACCCTAACAGGAACCCAAACCCTAACTGTAGTCTAACTCTAACGCTAACCCTAATCCTAACCTTCACTCTAATCCTAAATCCTAACTGTAAGCCTAAGCCTAACAATAATCAAAAGCTTGATTCTATCCCTGAAACTAAAGCTAATCCTAAGCCTAATTCTAACCCTAATCATAAATTTTACACTAACATTAACTCTAACCCTAAATCCTTACTTTAACCCAAACCCTAAACCTAAAGCTTACCTTAACACTAACATTAACTGTAACTTTATCCCTACCCCTAACCTAAATCTAACTCTACACTAACCGTAAACCTAACCCTAATCTAAACATAAAAGGAACCCTAACGGTAACCCAAACATCAATGAAACCCTAACCCTAACCAACACCTAATACGAATCCTAACACTAACAACTTACGTTAACCCTAACCATAACCATTGTCTAACCCTAAACCTAACCCTAATCCTAACCCTACTCTACTTCCAACATAAACTGTAAGCCTAACCATAAATTATACACTAACAATAACCCTAACCCTAACCCTAATTTTTCCTCTAACCCTAAACCTAACTTTAAACCTAATGAAACACTAACAATAACACTAACACTAAACTTAATACCTTATTCTAACCCTAAGCCTAACCCTAAATCTAAATCCTAACCCTAACCTTAACTCTAACCTTAATCCTGATTGTAACCCAAAAATTAAAGCTAATACTAACAGTAATTCTAACTCTAACCCTAAATTTTTCAATGAGAATAACCCTATCCCTAACACCTTATCCTAAACCTAACGTTAACGTAAAGCTAACCCTAACCCTAACGTTAACCTTAATCTTAATCCTAAACTAAACCTAACACTACCCTAACCTAAAACTAACCTCTTATTCTAACCCTAACCTAACACTAAACCTAATCCTAAACTTAATCCCTAACCCTAAACGTACCCTCATCCTAACCCTGATACTAACGCTAAAACAAAAGCTAATCCTAAAACTAATTCTAACCCTATACCTAACCCTAACCTAAACCTAACCGAACCCTAACACCAATCACAAACCTAAACCTAAACTAAACCTGACTCGAACCCTAACTTTAATCCTAACCCTTACCTAATTCTAACCATAATTCTAACTCTAAATCTAACACCTTAACTTAACCCTAACCTTAACCCTAAACCTAACACATAACCCTAAACCAAAACTACATCTTACCCTAAAATGAAACTTAATGCTAACCCTAATTCTAACCCTAACATAATACTAAACCTGTATCTAAATTTAAGTCTAAAACTAACCCTAATCTAACTTTAACACTAATATTAATATAATTCTGATCCTAACCATAAACCTAAATATAATCATAAACCTAATTTTAACCCTAAACCTAAATTGTACACTAGCAATAACACTAACCCTAACCTATAACCGTAACCCTAACCGTAACGATAAGCTACCCCCAAACTAAACCTAACCCGAAACCTAACCATAACCCTAACATTAATCTAACCCTAACCCTAACACTAATCCTAACCCTAATGTTAACCCTAACCCTGATTCTAACCCTAAAATTAAAGCTAAACCTAACCCTAGTTGTAACCCTAACACTAACACTCACCCTAGCATTTATCCTACCCTAAAACTAAAGCTAATCTTAATCCTAATTATAACCCTAATCTTAAGTTTTACAACAACAATGACCCAAACTCTAACCACTTCCCCTAAGCTTAACCCTAAACCGATACCTACAGTAAACATAACCTGAACCCTAACGATAACTCTAACCCTAACCAACCCTAAACCTAATCCTAACACTAATCCTAACTCTAAACACTGACACTAATCCTAACCCTGAACATAACCCAAACCTAACTCCTAGCCTAAACCTACCTCATTACTTTAACTCTTACACTATCCCTAACACTAAACCCTAACCCTAATCTGAACCTTAACGCACAACCTGAACCTAAACCTATCTCTAAAGCTAACCCTAAAGCTAACACTAACCCTAACCCTGTTTTACACTACAATAACCTAAGCCTAATCTTTTACCCCAATCCTAACCCTAACTCTAAATTTAACTCAAAATCTAACCCGAACCTTAACCTTAACCCTAATACTAACCATAAACCTCATCCTAACCTTAAAACTAAAGGTAATTCTAAGCCTAAACTTAACTGTAAACATATAGCATATGGTAACCCTAACCATAAATTTAACCTTAAAACCGATCCTAACACTAAAACTAAAGCTAATCTTAACCCTAATACAAACCTAACCCTAACAAAAACTCATAGTCAATATTTTAAACTAACAATAACCTTAATGCAAACCCCTTACCCTAATCCTAACACTAACACTAACTTTAATACTAACCATCACCCTAACCATAACACTAACCCTAACCCTAACTCTAACCATAACATAACCCTAACCTTAATTCTAACAAGAGATCGAATCCTATCCCTAACCATAAGACTACCCCTAAACACCTAACACTAACACTAACCTTAAGCCTGATCTTAACCCGAAAACTAAATCTATTCCTAACCCTAATTCTAACCTTAAGCCTAACCACAACATAAACATGACTTTAACCGTAACTCTAATCATAAACCTACCGCTAACTAAATCTTATACTAATCCTAACACTAAAGCCTAACCATAACTCTAACCCTAAACATAACCCTGATCCTTACCCTGAAACTAAAGCTATTCCTAACCTGAAATCTAAACCTAAACCTAACAAAACCCTTACACTAAATTTTAAACTAACACTATCCTGAACCCTAACCACTTAAGTTAAACCTAACTATAACCCCAACTTTAAATCTAAAACTAACCCTAACAATAACCTCGACCCTAACATTAACACTAACACTGAATCTAACCCTAAAACTAAAGCTCCTCCTAATCCTAATTCTAACCCCAACGCTAACACTAACCATAATCCTGTACCAAACCCTAAAACTAAAGCTATTCCCAACTTTAATTCTAACCATATCCCTCAATTATACACTAAAGATAATCCTAATCTTAACTGCTTACCTTAACCCTAACCCTAAAATTAAGGCTAACACTAAAGCTAACACTAACGCTAACCTGAACCCTAATCCTAACCTAAACTTAACCCTAAACCTATCCCTAACCTAACACTAAGCATAACCCTAACCATCACCCAAACCCTAACAATAACACTAATCCTAACTCTAACATTTTAAACTAACCTTAAACCTTACCCTAACTCAAACCCTAAAATAAACTAAACCTAACCCTAAAACTAAAACAAACCCGAACCCTAAAGATTAACCCTAAAAACCCATTTCCTAACCTTAACCCTAACCCTAACTGTGCTCCTAACCTTTCAACTAAAGTTAATCTTATCCCTAATTCTAACCTTAACCCTAACAATTACTCTAAACATAAATTTTAAACTATCAATATCTCTGACCCTAATCCTTTAACTTAAACCTCACCCTAACCCTAAATTTAACGCTAAATCTATCTCTAACCCTAAACTTAACCCTAACCCTAACCCTAACTCTATCCCCAAACTAAACCAAATCCTAACCCTAACCCTATCTAACCCTAGCCCTAAGCCTAACACCGATCCTAAACATAAAAGCAAAGTGAATCCTAACCCTAATTCTAACCATAACCCTAACAATAATCCTAATACTAAATTTTAATATAACAATAACCCTATCCTAAACACTTACCCTAAAGGTAACTGTAACCCTAAGTATAACTCTAAAAGTAAATCTAACACTAAGCCTAACTCTAACACTATTCTAATCACTAACTCTAACCCTAGCATATACCAAACCCTAACTCTAATCCTAACTTAAAGCTAACATTAACCCAAACGCTAACTCTGATCATAATCTTAAAACTAAAGATAATCCTACACCTAATTCTAACTCTTACCATAACACTAAACCTAACCTTGAAGCTAAATCTAAAAATAAAGCTTATACTAATCCTATTTCTAATCATTACCTTAAATTTTACACTAGCAATAACCCTAACAATAACCCTAACCATAAACTAATCTTAACCCTAACACTAACATTATCCTAAACCTAACTCTAACCCTAACTCTTACCATAAATCTACCCATAACCTAACCATTACCCTAACACTAACCCTAACACTAATGCTATGTCTAAACTCTTACCCTAATCCTAATCCTTATCCTAACCCTAAAGTGAACCCTAACATAAAGCTAACCATACCCATAACCCTAACCAAACCACTACCTTGGAAGTCTAACCATAACATTAACCTTAACCCTAACCTTATCCATTATCATAAAATTAAACCTAAAATTAATCCTAACCTGAATTCTAACGCTTTCCTTAACAATAACCTAACCTTAAATTTTAAACTAACAATAACAGTGACAATAACCCTTTACACTAAAGCTAACACTAACCCGAACCTTAACTCTAAAAATAACCCTAACTCAAACCCTAACCCTAATATTAACCCGGACACTGATCCTAAAACTAAAACTAAAGTTTATCCTAACAAAAATTCTAACCCGAACAATAACACTAACCCTAACCCTAAATTCTGCACTAACAACAAACCTAAACCTGACCACTTACGCTAACCCTAACCCTAACCCTAACTTTTACTCTAAAACTAAATCTACCCTATCCCTATCCCTAAATCTCATCCTAACCTTAACTCTAACAGTAACCATAACCCTGATCTTAACACTAAAAGTAAAGCTAATCCTAAACCTAATTCTAACCCAAATCCTAAATTTTACACTAACGATAACTCCATCTCTAAATCCTTATCCTCACCATAACTCTAACCTAAAGCTAAGTCTAACCATAACACTAACTCTAACAATAACTTTAAACCTAACCTAACCCTAACCCTAAAAATATATCTAATCCGAAAATAAACCTTAAGAAAACGTTAACAGTAACCCCACCCCTAACCTAATCCTAATCCTAACACTAAACCTAACACTAATCCTAACTCTCCCTCTTGCCTTAAAACTAACCCAAACCCCAACCAGAAACCTAACCTAACCCTTATCCAAACCCTACATCCGAACCTTAACACTAACCCTAACCCTGAGTCTAACCCTAAAACTAAAGCTATTCTAACTCCGAATTCTATCCCTAATCCTAAAATTAAACCTAATAAGAAATTTTACATTAACAATAACTCTAAACCTAACCCTATCACAAACCATAATTTAACCGTAATCCTAACCCTAACCCTAAGACTAAACCTAAAAGAAACACAAACACTAACCCTAAAGCCTCACCCTATACCTAACAATAACTCTAACCCTCACACTGATCCTAATATTAAAACTAAAGTTAATCCTAACCCTCATTCTAACCATAAACTTAACAATAACACTAAAAATAAATTTTAATTTAACAAATACCCTGACCCTAGTGCCTTAACCTAAAGTAACCCTAACCTTAATTTAACTCTAAAACTACCTCTAACCCTAAACCTAACCCTAACACTATCCTTAACCCTAATGATAACACTAACCTAAATCAAACCCTAAATCTAAACCTAACCTTAAACTAAAGCTAATCCTAAACCTAATTCTAACAATAACCAAAAACTAACCTTAACCTTAAATCAAGCCCTAAAACTAAAGCATATCGTAACCCAATTTCTCACCACGTCTTTAAATTTTACACAGACAATATCCCTAACACTAACCTTAACTCTAACAATAACCCTATCCCAAAACTAAAACTAACCCTAACAATTACCATAAATCTATCCATAACCTAACACTAATCCTAACACTAACCCTAACAACAATGCTATGTCTAACCTCTTACCCTAACAGTAACCACAATCCTAACGATAACCCAAACCCTAACCTAAACCTAATTCTACCCCTAACCCTAACCGAACCGCTACCTTTAAAGTCTAACCATAACACTAACCCTAACTCTAACCCTATCCCTGATCATAATCTTAAAAACTGAAATTAATCCTAACCCTAATTCTAACTCTAACCCTATCAATAACCTAACCTTAAATTTTAAACTAACAATAACCCTGACCATATCCCCTTACACTTAACATAACCATAACCCAAACTTTGACTTTAAAACTAACCATAACTCTAACCCTAAATATAACATTAACCCAAAAACTGATCCTATAACGAAAACTAAAGCTAATCCTAACTCTAATTCTAATCCAATCACTAACAATAACCCTAATCCTAAATTTTATACGAACAATAAACCTAAACCTGACAACTTACGCTAAATATAACCCTAACCTTAAATTTTACTCTAAAAATAAATCTAACCCTAACCCTAACCATGATCCTAACACTAAAACTAAAGCTAATCCTAAACCTAATTCTTACCCTAACCCTAGATGTTACACTAACAACACTCTTCCTAAACCCTTGTCCTCACCTGAACCTTAAACCTAAAGCTAAGCCTAAATCTAACACTAACGCTAAGCATAACACTAACCTTAACAGAAAACTAACCGTAATCCTAACTCCAAACATATACCTAATAAAAATAAACCTTAAGCAAACCCTAACAGTAAACCTACCACTAACGTAACCCCAATCCTAACTCTAACCCTAACACTTATCCTGACACTAACCTCTTGCATTAAAGCTAACCCTAACCCTAACCCTGCCCTAATGCTAACACTAATCCCTTAAGCTAAACCTAACCCTAAACCTACTTTAAAGGTAAAACTAACCCTAACCTAACCCTAATCTTAATATTAACCCTAACCGTGATTCTAACCCTAATAGTAAAGCTAAACCTAACCCTAATTCTAAGCCTAACCCTAACACTAACCCTAAATCTGAACCTACCCTAAAACTAAAGCTAAAACTAC
>NW_024341424.1:0-486 GCF_902729225.1 Pteropus medius | reverse complement strand
ATACTAATCATTGGTACAACCAAATTCAAAGTTAGACTTTGCATATATAAGACCACTCAATGCAAAGTTTACTGTCTGTCTCCAGATTGTTTTAATATTTACATAATATTTATATAATATTTTAATATTTTAATCAAACCTATTGGTAGAGGTCTTCTAAGGTGATCCACGGAGAGCTTATATGTGACCCTCTACAATTAGTAAGGCATGAGAACTATGCTCTACCTCCCACCTGTGAACGTTGGGATAAAGATGTCCTGACTTACTACCCTGATAACTGATCTGACCAAGTGCTGTTCTGTGAGGAAAAGCTAACAAACTAGGACTTTGGTGAAGCAAGGATGAATGAGTGGCTGTCAACTAGATGAGGGACATCAGAAATAGAACATGCGCATGGTTTTCTTGGGTCTTATCTCACTGGGCTGCCCAGAGGACAGGCATTAGTAAGAAAAAAACTAGAAATTAAGCAGCTAGGGGCTGAGAAAT
>NW_024341423.1:0-1542 GCF_902729225.1 Pteropus medius | reverse complement strand
GCTTTGGCAAAAAGCTCTCTGGTGACGTCCATTTCGAGCCAGAATCGCAGACTTCTGAGAAAAGGTTCACTTGCGGCAAATGCACAGCCCTCCCGGGGCCTTGGGGCTCTGTGGGCGATGCTCGGTCATCTGCGGGTACTGGGGTAGCGAAGTTGGAGGAGCACTCACTGACACTTTGAGCTCCTAGAGGTACAAAGTACGTCTCATTCGTCTCTGTATCCTCTTGCAGGGTTCACGCCACCCACAGACAGCGTAGCCAGGGATGCTTTGGCCCCTCCGTCCATGGGGGCCATCACCCGCTGGAAAGAGGTCAGCTGGGAGACACTGCAGACAGCTGTGGGTCTGAATTCGGCCTCCGTGCCTTAGGAGCTTTGCGATCAGCTCTCTGAGCCTTTCATTTCTTCATTTTGAATGCGTCCACGGGGACCATCACGACCATCCCAGGCAGAAAGGTGAGGCGAGGGAGGTGTCTGCTTCCGTCCTGAAGTCTGATTTCCACTGCGGAAAGCGGGAAGGAGCCGAGGCCTTAGGAAGGAGCCCCGGGGCCTCTGGGATGAAAAGAGATCATGTTGAATTGTGGCTCTGGAACGCCCGGTGTCCACACTGCGGGGAGGTGGAGCTGCTAGGAGCGGCCTGTCTGATCTAAAATGTCTAAGGAAAACACAGCCTTTTGTTATAAAAATCACCATATATATATATAAATATATATATAGAAAGAGTGAGAGAAATCCATATTTACATAGATAGATAGATAGATAGATAGATGGATAGATAGATGGATAGATAGATAGATATAGAGATATCTATAGATACAGATAAAGATATAGATATAGATATATCTAGGGGAGGTCTGGCAAAAAGCACTCTACAGACGTGCATTTTGAGCCAGAATCGCAGATTTCCAAGAAAAGGCTCACTTGCGGCCAATGCACAGAGCTCCGGGCCTGGGCTCTGTGGGGCGATGCTCGGTCATCTGCGGGTACCGGGGTGAAGGAAGCTGGAGGAGCACCACTGACACTTTGGAGCCCGTGAGGTGGTACAAACTACGTCTCATTCGTCTCTGTATCCTCTGCAGGGTTCACGGCCACCCACAGACAGCGTAGCCAGGGATGCTTTGGCCCCTCCGTCCATGGGGGCCGTCACCCGCTGGAAAGAGGTCAGCTGGGAGACACTGCAGACAGCTGTGGGTCTGAATTCGGCCTCCGTGCCTTAGGAGCTTTGCGATCAGCTCTCTGAGCCTTCATTTCTTCATTTTGAATGCGTCCACGGGGACCATCACGACCATCCCAGGCAGAAAGGTGAGGGCGAGGGAGGTGTCTGCTTCCGTCCTGAAGTCTGATTTCCACTGCGGAAAGCGGGAAGGAGCCGAGGCCTTAGGAAGGAGCCCCGGGGCCTCTGGGATGAAAAGAGATCATGCTAATTGTGGCTCTGGAACGCCCGGTGTCCACACTGCGGGGAGGTGGAGGTGCTAGGAGCGGCCTGTCTTCTGTGGTAGACCAGGGGTCCACGCAGGTTTCCTTCGAAAATCCACCATATACATAC
>NW_024341422.1:0-8496 GCF_902729225.1 Pteropus medius | reverse complement strand
GAGCTCAAAGTGTCAGTGAGTGCTCCTCCAACTTCGGTAGCCCAGTACAAGCAGATGACCGAGCATCGCCCACAGAGCCCAAGGCCCCTGGAGCTCTGTGCATTGGCCGCAAGTGAGCCTTTTCTCGGAAATCTGCGATTCTGGCTCAAAATGCACGTCTGTAGAGTGCTTTTTGCCAGAGCTCCCTTAGATATATCTATATTTATATCTTTATCTGTATCTATAGATATCTCTATATCTATCTATCTATCCATCTATCTATCTAACTATCTATCTATCTATCTATCTATCTATCTATGTATCTATGGATTTCTCTCTCTTTCTATATATATATTTATATATATATGGTGATTTTTATAACAAAAGGCTGTGTTTTCCTTAGACATTTGAGATCAGACATGCCGCCTTGGGGCACCTCCACCTCCCCGCAGTGTGGACACCGGGCGTTCCAGAGCCACACCAGCATGATCTCTTTTCATCCCAGAGGCCCCGGGGCTCCTTCCTAAGGCCTCGGCTCCTTCCCGCTTTCCGCAGTGGAAATCAGACTTCAGGACGGAAGCAGACACCTCCCTCTCCCTCACCTTTCTGCCCGGGATGGTCGTAATGGTCCCCGTGGACGCATTCAAAATGAGGAAATGAAAGGCTCAAAGAGCTGATCGCAAAGCTCCTAAGGCACGGAGGCCAAATTCAGACCCACAGCTGTCTGCAGTGTCTCCCACCTGACCTCTTTCCAGCGGGTGACGGCCCCCATGGACGAGGGGCCAAAGCATCCCTGGCTACGCTGTCTGTGGGTGGCCGTGAACCCTGCAAGAGGATACAGAGACGAATGAGACGTACTTTGTACCTCTAGGAGCTCAAAGTGTCAGTGAGTGCTCCTCCAACTTCGCTACCCCAGTACCTGCAGATGACCGAGCATCGCCCACAGAGCCCCAAGGCCCCGGGAGGGCTGTGCATTTGCCGCAAGTGAGCCTTTTCTCGGAAGTCTGCGATTCTGCTCGAAATGGACGTCACCAGAGAGCTTTTTGCCAAAGCTACCATATACATATATATGCATATATATGTTCATCTATATGCATATATATGTATATGGTGGATTTTCGAAGGAAACCTGCGTGGACCCCTGGTCTACCACAGAAGACAGGCCGCTCCTAGCACCTCCACCTCCCCGCAGTGTGGACACCGGGCGTTCCAGAGCCACAATTCAGCATGATCTCTTTTTTCATCCCAGAGGCCCCGGGGCTCCTTCCTAAGGCCTCGGCTCCTTCCCGCTTTCCGCAGTGGAAATCAGACTTCAGGACGGAAGCAGACACCTCCCTCGCCCTCACCTTTCTGCCTGGGATGGTCGTGATGGTCCCTGTGGACGCATTCAAATGAAGAAATGAAAGGCTCAGAGAGCTGATCGCAAAGCTCCTAAGGCACGGAGGCCGAATTCAGACCCACAGCTGTCTGCGGTGTCTCCCAGCTGACCTCTTTCCAGCTGGTGACGGCCCCCATGGACGGAGGGGCCAAAGCATCCCTGGCTACGCTGTCTGTGGGTGGCCGTGAACCCTGCAAGAGGATACAGAGACGAATGAGACGTAGTTTGTACCTCTAGGAGCTCAAAGTGTCAGTGAGCGCTCCTCCAACTTCGCTACCCCAGTACCCGCAGATGACCCAGCATCGCCCACAGAGCCCCAAGGCCCCGGGAGGGCTGTGCATTTGCCGCAAGTGAGCCTTTTCTCGGAAGTCTGCGATTCTGGCTCGAAATGGACGTCACCAGAGAGCTTTTTTCCAAAGCTACCATATACATATATATGCATATATGTGTTCATCTATATGCATATATATGTATATGGTGGATTTTCGAAGGAAACCTGCCTGGACCCCTGCTCTACCACAGAAGACAGGCCGCTCCTCGCACCTCCACCTCCCTGCAGTGTGGACACCGGGCGTTCCAGAGCCACAATTCAGCATGATCTCTTTTCATCCCAGAGGCCCTGGGGCTCCTTCCTAAGGCCTCGGCTCCTTCCTGCTTTCCGCAGTGGAAATCAGACTTCAGGACGGAAGCAGACACCTCCCTCGCCCTCACCTTTCTGCCTGGGATGGTCGTGATGGTCCCCGTGGACGCATTCAAAATGAAGAAATGAAAGGCTCAGAGAGCTGATCGCAAAGCTCCCAAGGCACGGAGGCCGAATTCAGACCCACAGCTGTCTGCAGTGTCTCCCAGCTGACCTCTTTCCAGCGGGTGACGGCCCCCATGGACGGAGGGGCCAAAGTATCCCTGGCTACGCTGTCTGTGGGTGGCCGTGAACCCTGCAAGAGGATACAGAGACGAATGAGACGTAGTTTGTACCTCTACGAGCTCAAAGTGTCAGTGAGTGCTCCTCCAACTTCGCTACCCCAGTACCAGCAGATGACCGAGCATCGCCCACAGAGCCCCAAGGCCCCGGGAGGGCTGTGCATTTGCCGCAAGTGAGCCTTTTCTCGGAAGTCTGCGATTCTGGCTCGAAATGGACGTCACCAGAGAGCTTTTTTATTGAAGTTATATACATATATATGCATATATACCATCTATATATACATATATATGGTTATGGTGGATTTTCGAAGCGAAACTCGCCTGACCCCTTTCTGCCTTTACCACAGAAGACAGGCCGCCTCGCACCTCCACCTCCCCGCAGTGTGGACACCGGGCGCTCCAGAGCCACAATTCAGCATGATCTCTTTTCATCCCAGAGGCCCCGGGGCTCCTTCCTAAGGCCTCGGCTCCTTCCCGCTTTCCGCAGTGGAAATCAGACTTCAGGACGGAAGCAGACACCTCCCTCGCCCTCACCTTTCTGCCTGTGATGGTCGTGATGGTCCCCTTGGACGCATTCAAAATGAAGAAATGAAAGGCTCAGAGAGCTGATCGCAAAGCTCCTAAGTCACGGAGGCCGAATTCAGACCCACAGCTGTCTGCAGTGTCTCCCAGCTGACCTCTTTCCAGCGGGTGACGGCCCCCATGGACGGAGGGGCCAAATCATCCCTGGCTACGCTGTCTGTGGGTAGCCGTGAACCCTGCAAGAGGATACAGAGACGAATGAGACGTAGTTTGTACCTCTAGGAGCTCAAAGTGTCAGTGAGTGCTCCTCCAACTTCGCTACCCCAGTACCCGCAGATGACCGAGCATCGCCCACAGAGCCCCAAGGCCCCGGGAGGGCTGTGCATTTGCCGCAGTGAGCCTTTTCTCGGAAGTCTGCGATTCTGGCTCGAAATGGATGTCACCAGAGAGCTTTTTGCCAAAGCTACCATATACATATATATGCATATATATGTTTATCTATATGCATATATATGTATATGGTGGATTTTCGAAGGAAACCTGCCTGGACCCATGCTCTACCACAGAAGACAGGCCGCTCCTCGCACCTCCACCTCCCCGCAGTGTGGACACCGGGCGTTCCAGAGCCACTATTCAGCATGATCTCTTTTCATCCTAGAGGCCCCGGGGCTCCTTCCTAAGGCCTCGGCTCCTTCCCGCTTTCCGCAGTGGAAATCAGACTTCAGGACGGAAGCAGACACCTCCCTCGCCCTCACCTTCTGCCTGGGATGGTCGTGATGGTCCCCGTGGACGCATTCAAAATGAAGAAATGAAAGGCTCAGAGAGATGATCGCAAAGCTCCTAAGGCACGGAGGCCGAATTCAGACCCACAGCTGTCTGCAGTGTCTCCCAGCTGACCTCTTTCCAGCGGGTGACGGCCCCCATGGACGGAGGGGCCAAAGCATCCCTGGCTACGCTGTCTGTGGGTGGCCGTGAACCCTGCAAGAGGATACAGAGACGTATGAGACGTAGTTTGTACCTCTAGGAGCTCAAAGTGTCACTGAGTGCTCCTCCAACTTCGCTACCCCAGTACCCGCAGATGACCGAGCATCGCCCACAGAGCCCCAAGGCCCCGGGAGGGCTGTGCATTTGTCGCAAGTGAGCCTTTTCTCGGAAGTCTGCGATTCTGGCTCGAAATGGACGTCACCAGAGAGCTTTTTGCCAAAGTTACCATATACATATATATGCATATATATGTTCATCTATATGCATATATATGTATATGGTGGATTTTCGAAGGAAACCTGCCTGGACCCCTGCTCTACCACAGGAGACAGGCCGCTCCTCGCACCTCCACTCCCCGCAGTGTGGACACCAAGCGTTCCAGAGCCACAATTCAGCATGATCTCTTTTCATCCCAGAGGCCCCGGGGCTCCTTCCTAAGGCCTCGGCTCCTTCCCGCTTTCCGCAGTGGAAATCAGACTTCAGGACGGAAGCAGACACCTCCCTCGCCCTCACCTTTCTGCCTGGATGGTCGTGATGGTCCCCGTGGACGCATTCAAAATGAAGAAATGAAAGGCTCAGAGAGCTGATCGCAAAGCTCCTAAGGCACGGAGGCCGAATTCAGACCACAGCTGTCTGCAGTGTCTCCCAGCTGACCTCTTTCCAGCGGGTGACGGCCCCCATGGACGGAGGGGCCAAAGCATCCCTGGCTACGCTGTCTGTGGGTGGCCGTGAACCCTGCAAGAGGATACAGAGACGAATGAGACGTAGTTTGTACCTCTAGGAGCTCACAGTGTCAGTGAGTGCTCCTCCAACTTCGCTACCCCAGTACCCGCAGATGACCGAGCATCGCCCACAGAGCCCCAAGGCCCCTGGAGGGCTGTGCATTTGCCGCAAGTGAGCCTTTTCTCGGAAGTCTGCGATTCTGGCTCAAAATGGACGTCACCAGAGAGCTTTTTGCCAAAGCTACCATATACATATATATGCATATATATGTTCATCTATATGCATATATATGTATATGGTGGATTTTCGAAGGAAACCTGCCTGGACCCCTGCTCCACCACAGGAGACAGGCCGCTCCTCGCACCTCCACCTCCCCGCAGTGTGGACACCAAGCGTTCCAGTGCCACAATTCAGCATGATCCCTTTTCATCCCAGAGGCCCCGGGGCTCCTTCCTAAGGCCTCGGCTCCTTCCCGCTTTCCGCAGTGGAAATCAGACTTCAGGACGGAAGCAGACACCTCCCCCGCCCTCCCCTTTCTGCCTGGGATGGTCGTGATGGTCCCCGTGGACGCATTCAAAATGAAGAAATGAAAGGTTCAGAGAGCTGATCGCAAAGCTCCTAAGGCACGGAGGCCGAATTCAGACCCACAGCTGTCTGCAGTGTCTCCCAGCTGACCTCTTTCCAGCGGGTGACGGCCCCCATTTACGGAGGGGCCAAAGCATCCCTGGCTACGCTGTCTGTGGGTGGCCCTGAACCCTGCAAGAGGATACAGAGATGAATGAGACGTAGTTTGTACCTCTAGGAGCTCAAAGTGTCACTGAGTGCTCCTCCAACTTCGCTACCCCAGTACCCGCAGATGACCGAGCATCGCCCACAGAGCCCCAAGGCCCCGGGAGGGCTGTGCATTTGCCACAAGTGAGCCTTTTCTCGGAAGTCTGCGATTCTGGCTCAAATGGACGTCACCAGAGAGCTTTTTGCCAAAGCTAACATATACATATATATGCATATATATGTTCATCTATATGCATATATATGTATATGGTGGATTTTCGAAGGAAACCTGCCTGGACCCTTGCTCTACCACAGGAGACAGGCGGCTCCTCGCACCTCCACCTCCCCGCAGTGTGGACACCGGGCGTTCCAGAGCCACAATTCAGCATGATCTCTTTTCATCCCAGAGGCCCCGGGGCTCCTTCATAAGGCCTCGGCTCCTTCCCGCTTTCCGCAGTGGAAATCAGACTTCAGGACGGGAGCAGACACCTCCCTCTCCCTCACCTTTCTGCCTGGGATGGTCGTAATGGTCCCCGTGGACGCATTCAAAATGAAGAAATGAAAGGCTCAAAGAGCTGATCGCAAAGCTCCTAAGGCACGGAGGCCGCATTCAGACCCACAGCTGTCTGCAGTGTCTCCCAGCTGACCTCTTTCCAGCGGGTGACGGCCCCCATGGACGGAGGGGCCAAAGCATCCCTGGCTACGCTGTCTGTGGGTGGCCGTGAACCCTGCAAGAGGATACAGAGACGAATGAGACGTAGTTTGTACCTCAGGAGCTCAAAGTGTCAGTGAGTGCTCCTCCAACTTCGCTACCCCAGTACCCGCAGATGACCGAGCATCGCCCACAGAGCCCCAAGGCCCCGGGAGGGCTGTTCATTTGCCGCAAGTGAGCCTTTTCTCGGAAGTCTGCGATTCTGGCTCGAAATGGACGTCACCAGAGAGCTTTTTGCCAAAGCTACCATATACATATATATGCATATATATGTTCATCTATATGCATATATATGTATATGGTGATTTTCGAAGGAAACCTGCCTGGACCCCTGTTCTACCACAGAAGACAGGCCGCTCCTCGCACCTCCACCTCCCCGCAGTGTGGACACCGGGCGTTCCAGAGCCACAATTCAGCATGATCTCTTTTCATCCCAGAGGCCCCAGGGCTCCTTCCTAAGGCCTCGGCTCCTTCCGCTTTCCGCAGTGGAAATCAGACTTCAGGACGGAAGCAGACACCTCCCTCGCCCTCACCTTTCTGCCTGGGATGGTCGTGATGGTCCCCGTGGACACATTCAAAATGAAGAAATGAAAGGCTCAGAGAGCTGATCGCAAAGCTCCTAAGGCACGGAGGCCGAATTCAGACCCACAGCTGTCTGCGGTGTCTCCCAGCTGACCTCTTTCCAGCGGGTGACGGCCCCCATGGACGGAGGGCCAAAAGCATCCCTGGCTACGCTGTCTGTGGGTGGCCGTGAACCCTGCAAGAGGATACAGAGACGAATGAGACGTAGTTTGTACCTCTAGGAGCTCAAAGTGTCAGTGAGTGCTCCTCCAACTTCGCTACCCCAGTACCTGCAGATGACTGAGCATCGCCCACAGAGCCCCAAGGCCCCGGGAGGGCTGTGCATTTGCCGCAAGTGAGCCTTTTCTCGGAAGTCTGCGATTCTGGCTCGAAATGGACGTCACCAGAGAGCTTTTTGCCAAAACTACCATATACATATATATGCATATATATGTTCATCTATATGCATATATATGTATATGGTGGATTTTCGAAGGAAACCTGCCTGGACCCCTGCTCTACCAAAGAAGACACTTGAGGCGGCTCCTCGCACCCTCACCTCCCGCGAGGTGTGGACACGGGCGTTCAAGAGCCCTGAAAGTCAGCATGATCTCTTTTCATCCCAGAGGCCCCAGGGGCTCCTTCCCACAAAACCTCGGCTCATGCCTTCCGCTTTCATGATGGAAATCAGACTTCAGGACGGAAGCAGACACCTCCTTCTCCCTCACCTTTCTGCCTGGGATGGTCGTAATGGTCCCCGTGGACGCATTCAAAATGAAGAAATGAAAGGCACAAAGAGCTGATCGCAAAGCTCCTAAGGCACGGAGGCCGAATTCAGACCCACAGCTGTCTGCAGTGTCTCCCAGCTGACCTCTTTCCTGCGGGTGACGGCCCCCATGGATGGAGGGGCCAAAGCATCCCTGGCTACGCTGTCTGTGGGTGGCCGTGAACCCTGCAAGAGGATACAGAGACAAATGAGACGTAGTTTGGACCTCTAGGAGCTCAAAGTGTCAGTGAGTGCTCCTCCAACTTCGCTACCCCAGTACCCGCAGATGACCGAGCATCGCCCACAGAGCCCCAAGGCCCCGGGAGGGCTGTGCATTTGCCGCAAGTGAGCCTTTTCTCGGAAGTCTGCGATTCTGGCTCGAAATAGACGTCACCAGAGAGCTTTTTGCCAAAGCTACCATATACATATATATGCATATATATATGTTCATCTATATGCATATATATGTATATGGTGGATTTTCGAAGGAAACCTGCGTGGACCCCTGCTCTACCACAGAAGACAGGCCGCTCCTCGCACCTCCACCTCCCCGCAGTGTGGACACCGGGCGTTCAAGAGCCACAATTCAGCATGATCTCTTTTCATCCCAGAGGCCCCGGGGCTCCTTCCTAAGGCCTCGGCTCCTTCCCGCTTTCGCAGTGGAAATCAGACTTCAGGACGGAAGCAGACACCTCCCTCGCCCTCACCTTTCTGCCTGGGATGGTCGTGATGGTCCCCGTGGACGCATTCAAAATGAAGAAATGAAAGGCTCAGAGAGCTGATCGCAAAGCTCCTAAGGCACGGAGGCCGAATTCAGACCTACAGCTGTCTGCAGTGTCTCCCAGCTGACCTCTTTCCAGCGGGTGACGGCCCCCATGGACGGAGGGGCCAAAGCATCCCTGGCTACGCTGTCTGTGGGTGGCCGTGAACCCTGCAAGAGGATACAGAGACGAATGAGACGTAGTTTGTACCTCTAGGAGCTCAAAGTGTCAGTGAGTGCTCCTCCAACTTCGCTACCCCAGTACCCGCAGATGACCGAGCATCGCCCACAGAGCCCCAAGGCCCGGGAGGGCTGTGCATTTGCCGCAAGTGAGCCTTTTCTCGGAAGTCTGCGATTCTGGCTCGAAATGGACGTCACCAGAGAGCTTTTTGCCAAAGCTACCATATACATATATATCC
>NW_024341421.1:0-463 GCF_902729225.1 Pteropus medius | reverse complement strand
GAGAGAGAGAGAGAGAGAGAGAGAGAGAGAGAGAGAATGTATGAAAAAAGGTGAGGGAACAGAATAGAGGTGTGAAGAGGTGAAGAGGATTATCTGACAGAGCCTGACTGCATTTATAGATGCTAGGTAATATATAATCAACTTCTCACCTTATCCTTTGATATTATACTAGTTTTTTCCAATAGACAACACACCAGATGCTGGAAGGAAAAAAAATTGTTGATACAGCCTGAAAAGTCATGGAGTGGAGCTTAGATCTGCATGTGTATGTGGAAGAGAGCAAAAATACCAACCATTAAAAAATAAAAAGAAAAAGAAAAAAGAAACCTTAGTATCTAGGAAGCTGCATCGTGAACCATTTTTTTTTTTACATCAAATTATATGTATCTTAATTTATGAAGTGATGAATGCTAATCATTAAGGCAACATTTGAAATGTTATCTGAAATGTTTTGTAAACTTTA
>NW_024341420.1:0-335 GCF_902729225.1 Pteropus medius | reverse complement strand
CTTTGAGCTCCTAGAGGTACAAACTACGTGTCATTCGTCTCTGCATCCTCTTGCAGGGTTCAGAGCCGCCCACAGACAGCGTACCCGGGGATGCTTTGGCCCCTCCGTCCATGGCGGCCATCACCCGCTGGAAAGAGCTCAGTTGGGAGACACTGCAGAGAGCTGTGGGTCTGAATTCGGCCTCCGTGCCTTAGGAGCTTTGCAATCAGCTCTTTGAGCCTTTCATTTCTTCGTTTTGAATGCGTCCCCGGGGACCATTACTACCATCCCAGGCTGAAAGGTGAGGGAGAGGAAGGTGTCTGCTTCCGTCCTTAAGTCTGATTTCCACTGCGGAA
>NW_024341419.1:0-317 GCF_902729225.1 Pteropus medius | reverse complement strand
TCTGTGTAATGACGCATACATGAATATTCATAGCAGCTTTATTTATAATTGTCAAAATTTGGAAACAATCCAAATATTTCTTCAATAGGTATATGGGTAAACAATTGTAGTATATCCATACAATGTAATACTCGTCAATAATAAAGAAGAATGAACTATTGATGAATGCTACAGTCTGAGTAAATCTCAAAATAATTCCTGAGTAAAAGCAGCCAGACAAAAATGCAAATTAATCTATAGTGTGACAAAAAGTAAATTAGTAGTTGCCTGGAGATGTTGGCGGGGGAAGGAAGTAGTGATTACACCAGGAAACTTTT
>NW_024341418.1:0-552 GCF_902729225.1 Pteropus medius | reverse complement strand
CCTCCTGGACCCCTGGTCAATGGCACGGGGCTTCGAAGGGCCCAGTGGCTCCTCCGGGGTCGGCCCCCGCAGGCCCAGGTCTGCCGGCTCGTGGCCGAGGGGGTCCCACAGGGCCGGGGCGCCCCTCCCCCTTCTCACGGGCCTCGCCCGCCAGGTGCACGCTGCGGCCGAGCCGCTGCCCGTGTCCTCCTGTCAACCCTCTGACTGTGGGGAACCGTTCTGGCCCAGCTGGGTCTCAGAAGCTCAGCGCGTGCGTGCAGAGCCCACGGGGGGCCCTGGCGGGGTCACCCCAGGATGGCTCTCCCCAGGGTGTGGCCCTCGCCCCACGCCCCACCGCGAGGAGGCTGTAGTCATGTCACCTTACCCCTGAGGGAACTCATGTCACCTTACCCCTGAGGGAACTCATGTCACCTTACCCCTGAGGGAACTCAGGGGCCAAGTGCGGGGCCTCGGCCAAGGCCCCAGGGCCGGGGACCGGAAGGCAGGACATCGTGGCCGTGAGCCACGCCCCCACCTCGGCTGGCCTCTGCGTGGGGCCAGCGGCACGTCCTA
>NW_024341417.1:0-1409 GCF_902729225.1 Pteropus medius | reverse complement strand
CTACCCGGCACCTGCTTCAGCCTCTGCCTGTTCTAATCTCATTGAGCCCAGTCCCCTGTACCTACCCGGCCTCGCCCCCGCCCCCGTCATTCTGCCTCTGCTGCCTCTCCTGCACGTTGTCGCGATGGCTTCCGAGGTGGGCTGTCCCATCCTCGCTGCTGAAGACGGCCCACTCGGCGCCGCCCCGAGTATGCATCCAACCTTCTGTGACCTTTCGTCGTGAATTCAGATGCACACTGAGGCCTGTCCCAACCCAGCGCTCCCTGTGCTCCAGCCCGGGGAGGCACAGGCTGCCCTCGCTGCCCCGGGAGGCGCCGTCGGCCCAACTCTCCAGTGGATATCCCGGTAACAGAGCTGTCGCTGTCACCACCATGGCCCACACAGACTCCCCAGAGCCACCGTGCAGCGCCGGCAGCTCCAGAGCCTCGCTCTGGCGCTTGCATTTGCCTGTGAGGCTCCTTCCCCTCCTTATCTCCCCACAGAGCGATCGTCTCATGGTCAAGGTCTGGCTCAACAGGGTCTCTGTGAGTTGGTCTCTACCCGTCCTGAGAAGAGTTAATCGCTCCCCCTCTCTGCTCTTGCTCAGCTTTGAGCTTTGCGTTTGGGTGTGGTCCCCAGTGGTCGCAAAGTTCGTCATTGTGAGAAAGCGTTGCTGGTTTCTCACTCAGCCATTTGATCAGTGCCTGACCGTGCGCTACAAATAGTGAGTGAGTGCTGAAGAGACAGTCGAAGAAAGGGTGCACTTAGCTCTGAGGACTTTATTTTTATTTTATTTTATAGGCGAGGCAACTCTTGGTTGGCCTCACAGATTGCAAGGACTTTGTCAGCTTACGATCCCTTATTTTTTATTTTTATTTTATTTGTTTACACCTACAGCACCTGGTCTTCCTAGGTGGTCTCCCATCTAAGTACTGACCAGGCCCGACCCTGCTTAGCTCCTGAGATCAGACGGGATCGGGCTTGTTCAAGGTGGCGTGGCTGTAGACACTCGAAGTACTTTAAACCTTCAGGAAATGTTTCCAAGCTAAGAGCAGAGTGAAGTACCAAACTCTGGGAATTTCCATTGGAGACAAGAAGGCTGACTGCCGGAAAGCACACTACTGGCAGCAGAGAGAGAGACACACAGAGCCTGTAGCTCAGGCGTGAGGACTCTAATGAGACAGCCAGCCATGGCCACAAGGCAGCTGGGGTTCTGTAGGGTCCCCAGCTCTGCAGAGCACTTCAAGTTCTGAGGACTTCGTTACGTCGCAGAAATGCATACAGTTGAGTTCTACAAAGTAAACTTGGGTCATCAAGAAAAGCTTAAATTATACCCATGTCCTTTTAATAAGTGAAAACGAAAACGAAAACAAACCTGCACTTTATCTGAGAAACAACCTGCAAAAAACGGGGTTATTAACAGTGTCCTC
>NW_024341416.1:0-1770 GCF_902729225.1 Pteropus medius | reverse complement strand
CTCGGAAGTCTGCAGTTCTGGCTCAAAATGGACGTCAGTAGAGTGCTTTTTGCCAGAGCTCCCCTAGATATAGCTATATCTATATCTGTATCTGAATCTATAGAGATCTCTATATCTCTATCTCTCTCTCTTTCTCTGTTTCTCTCTCTCTCTCTCTCTATCTACCTATGTATCTATCTATGTATCTGTCTATTTCTCTCACACTTTATATATATATATATATATATATATATATATATATACACACATATATATACCCGCAGACGACCGAGCACCGCCCTCAGAGCCCCGAGGCGCCGGGAGGGCCGTGAATTTGCCGCAAGTGAGCCGTATCTCGAAAGCCTGCAGTTCCGGCTCAAAATGGACGTCACTAGAGAGCTTTTAGCCAGATCTACCATATACATATATATGCATATATATGTTCATCTATATGCATATATATGTATATGGTGGATTTTCGAAGGAAACCAGTGTGGACCCTGGTCTACCAGAGAAGACAGTCCGCTCCCAGCACCTCCACCTCCCCGGAGTGTGGACACCGGGCGTTCCAGAGCCACAATTCAGCATGATCTCTTTTCATCCCAGAGGCCCCGGGGCTCCTTCCTAAGGCCTCTACTCCTTCCTGCTTTCCGCATTGGAAATCAGACTTCAGGACGGAAGCAGACACCTCCCTCTCCCTCACCTTTCTGCCAGGGATGGTCGTAATGGTCCCCGTGGACGCATTCAAATGAAGAAATGAAAGGCTCGAAAGGTGATCGCAAAGCTCATAAGGCACTGAGGCCGAAATCAGACCCACAGCTGTCTGCAGTGTCCCCCACTGACCTCTTTCCAGCGGGTGACGGCCTCCAGGGACGGAGGGGCCAAAGCCTCCCTGGGTCCGCCGTCTGTGGGTGGCCTGGAGCTCTGCACGAGGATACAGAGAGGAATGAGACGCCGTTTGTACCTCTAGGGGCTCAAAGTGTCAGTGAGTGCTTCTGCAACTTCCGTTCCCCAGTACCCGCAGACGACCGAGCATCGCCCTCAGAGCCCCGAGGCGCCGGGAGGGCCTTGAATTTGCCGCAAGTGAGCCGTATCTCGGAAGTCTGGAGTTCTGGCTCAAAATGGACGTCAGTAGAGTGCTTTTTGCCAGAGCTCCCCTAGATATAGCTATATCTATATCTGTATCTGAATCTATAGATATCTCTATATCTCTATCTCTCTCTCTTTGTCTGTTTCTCTCTCTCTCTCTCTCTCTCTATCTACCTATCTATCTATCTATGTATCTGCTATTTCTCTCACACTTTATATATATATATATATTTATATATATATACAAACATATATATACCCGCAGACGACCGAGCACCGCCCTCAGAGCCCCGAGGCGCCGCGAGGGCCGTGAATTTGCCACAAGTGAGCCGTATCTCGAAAGTCTGCAGTTCCGGCTCAAAATGGACGTCACTAGAGAGCTTTTTGCCAGATCTACCATATACATATATATGCATATATATGTTCATCTATATGCATATATATGTATATGGTGGATTTTCTAAGGAAACCTGTGTGGACCCTGGTCTACCAGAGAAGACAGGCCGCTCCCAGCACCTCCACCTCCCCGGAGTGTGGACACCGGGCGTTCCAGAGCCACAATTCAGCATGATCTCTTTTTATTCCGGAGGCCCCGGGGCTCCTTCCTCAGGCCTCGGCTCCTTCCCGCTTTCCGCAGTGGAAATCAGACTTCAGGACGGAAGCAGACACCTCCCCCTCCCTCCCCTTTCTGCCTGGGATGGT
>NW_024341415.1:0-9222 GCF_902729225.1 Pteropus medius | reverse complement strand
AAAGAACAGTGCAGAATTACTAATTATCCAGATGGTAGGAGGTAGTGTATGGAGCAGTCTTAATGTTTCCACCATAAAATGCATAATATTAAACTCTAAATGTATTTAGTTAATCTCATTTCTAACCTCATAAAATCTGAGCATCTTATCTATCAATGAGGCCTAAGTGAGGCTTTACTACAAAAACAAATCTTTCCAAGCCCTGGTTTTCCTGAGCAATATGTAAAACTAAAAAGATCTGAGAACCACAGACCTAAATGTCCAGACAACTGAGAATAAAATCTAAAGGATGGAAAGATTACCAAATATGAATTTACTTCCTGTGACCTCAGTAGTAAAGATCTAGCTCTTGAGTAATTCTCACATTTTGAATGTAGTGGAAAGCCTGAATTTCCTTTTGTCATCATCAAAAGAATTTAACTATTACTTTTTCCACATGTCACTACATTGGATGCCTATTCCACATGAGCTGTCCCTTTCCTCTAAGCCTATTCTTTTTAAAAAGTGATCCAATGACCCCCTAGTCTACTCACCCATATTAGTTATTAAGCAGATAAAATATCAAAGCCCCACCACCACTTCTTTTTTTAATCCCCCACCCCACTTCCACCCGACCCACCAATGTTGCCAAATCCCCTGGGGCCCGGTGCACGCAGGGTATGGGTCGTGGCTCTGCTGGGGCTCAAACCCAGGACCTTCTGCATATAAAGCATATAAAGACGTGCTAACCACTACTCTATGGAACCACCTCCCAGCTCTCACTTCTACATAAGAATTTTTAATGATAGATCTTAGGAATCTGCATTTTAACAAAACTTGAGAACTGATACTAGGGACATAAGACCCTCTACCATTTTAATTGTGACACCTAATTCAGACACTCTACTGAGGTTAATATCAAAATCTTTAAATGATATGATGATATTTTAATTTTAAAACTTCTTCTTACTGAGGGTCCACTGACTTAATTCAAAAGGCTTACTTAACACTAATTTTTATAGTGCCTGCAAAAGGATAAGGCTTAACTACGTATGGAATATAGCATATGATATAGATTGTATTGCAAATCACTAGAACAAAGATGGTCTTTTTATAAGTGATGCTAGACAATTAACTGATTAGCCATTTGGAAAAAGAAAAAATTAGAACCATTCCTCACACCATACACAAGAATTAATTCCAAAGAAACCAGGGGAATGAATAGGAAAAACTCTGTTTTTATCCTCTCTGTTCTCACATTACTACCACTCACAATACTTCAGACACCAGATGTATGGGTTTCCACACCAAGCAATTCTGACACTAACTGCCTGGAGTTAGTGCAGACCCCACAGGTTAAGGGCTCAGTCCCACAATACTGCCCGCACTTTGGACACCAATTGCAAGTAGCAGATTCTCAGGTTACTCTCAAATTATTTTACTTGGCTACAAATCAGAAGTTCCTACAACTCTCTCCTCAGATTCAATAGTTTGCTGGAGCAGCTCACAGAACCCAGGAAAACATTTTACCTACGATTGCTGATCTATCACAAAGACATTTTAAAGAACACAGATAGATACCCAGTTGAATAGATACTTAGGGCAGCTTCCAGAAGGACCTTGAGCACAGGAGCTCTGTCCCAATGGATTTGGGATACATCGCCCTCCCAGCATATGGATGCATTCACCAACCCAGAAGCTCTCCAAACCCCATATTTTAGGAATTTTTATGGAGGCTTCATTACGTAGGCATGATCATTTATTAATTCAGTCTCCAGCTCCTCTCTTTCCTCTGGCGGATAGGGAGTGGGGCTGAAAGTTGCAAGCTTCTAATCATGGCTTGGTCTCTCTAGTGACCAGTCCCTATCCAGGAGCCCACCAAGAGTCACCTCATTAGAACGAAAGACATTCCTATCACCCAGAAAATTCCAAGAAATTTAGGAGTTCTGTGTCAGAAATCAGAGTCAAAGACCAAATATTAGCAGGAACCAGAACCAAACATTAGCAAGTATCGATCATATCTGTGTGTGTGATATATCTATATATTTTTTATTATTATTTCAGAATCAAAGATCTAAATGTAAACAATAAAACTATACAAGTACCAGAGAGGAAAAAGAAGGGTGAGCTACTCTATAACCAGGTCGAAAAAGTCTTTCTGATTGTGATTAAAATACAGATGTGATTTAAGAAAAGAGTGATAAATTTAACTAAATAAGAATTAAAAATTTTTTGAGGTCAAAAATAAATTAAATAAGGCCAAAAATAAATTAAAATAAATTAAATAAATTAAATTAAATTTTAAATAAATTAAAATTAAATAAGAAAGTACAAAGTAGGATAAAATACAGTCAGCCCCCCATATTTTGCATCTGTAGATTCAACCAACCATATATAGAAAACAATATTTCCATCTGCAATTGGGAATTTTATGTAGTTGACTCTTGAACATGGGTTTGAACTGCACAAATCCACACATTTTTCAAAATTGAAAATCATTTTGGAGATTGCGACAATTTGCAAAAAAACAGACAAACTACGATTTTCTTACCATTTTCTTTTCTCTAGCTCACTTTATTGTAAGAATATACTGTATAATAGATGCAGCATACAATATCTATTAACCGATTGTTTATGTTATCGGTAAGGATTCGGTCAACAGTAGGCTATTAGTAGTTAAGTTTTGGGGGAGTCAGAAGTTATACACAGATTTTTCACTGCATGAGGAGTCAGTGCCCCTAATATTGTTCAAAGGTCAACTGAACTTGAGCATCCACAGATTTTGGTATCTATTAGGGAAGGGGGTGGTGAGGAGGTTGGGGTTCTGAAACCAATCCCCTGTGAATATCAAAAAAAAAACAACTGTATTTGCAACATATATCACAGATAAAGGGTGAGTACCCTTAAAATAAAAATAAAAATTTTAGTTGAGGGGGGAACAACACCAAAAATTCTATAAATGGGCAAAAAATATGAAAGGCAACTTATGAAAAGAGATAAAAATGATTATTAAGCATTTCAAAAGATGTCCAAATTCATTCACAGTAAGAGAAGACATAAACTAAAACTACAATGAGATACTACTTCTCATCCATCAGATTGGAAAAAATTCAAAAGCTTTACATCACATTGTTGATGAGGTTCTGAGGAAACAGGAACTTTCATATATTGTTGTTGGGGATGTAAATGATACAAATACCATGGAAGAGAATTTGGCAATATCTAACAAAATTATATATGCATTTATCATTGAACCTACATCTAGGAATTTATCCTGAGGATATTCCTTCAACAATATAAAAAAAAGTATGCATCAGTTTACTCATTGCAACATTTTTTTGAAATTGCAAAACAAAAATCAAAGCACAAAAGATTACATCCAGTACCACTAACTTTTTTAAGAAAGAAGAGGAAATAAGAAAACACATATATATATGTGCTAAACTTTCAATAAAATCACAAAAAAAGAAAAAACAGAAACAATTAAGTTGGTTACCTATAGAGGAAGAGGGTGCAAGGAACATGGGAGAGAGGGATATTTCTGTGAGTATACTTGTTCATTGTCTTGACTTTTGGAAGCATGTTAATGTTAGACATTCAAAAAAAATGTAAATCAGCAGATAGAAAGAGAGAAAAAGTAAAACAGAAAAAAACTGAAACAAATGAACCCAACTATATTTCATATGAATACCATTACCACAATGTAGGGAAGGAGAATACCCAAAACTAATTTGAGTTCCTTATAAAGAGTTTTTCTACATGCCCTGCATGCTCCCAATCCTGGACAGGGTGGGGAGATGGGAAAACTAGAAACTGGAGATCCTGAACACTTTTTATTAGGTTTGTTTTCTGTAGATAGAGGTCAGGGCATTCTGGCACTATTTTAGATATATTATGCGATTGAGCAAATGAATAAATGTGTTGGTATTTTTGGAAGCCAGAATTCTCATTGTCTATGGTCAAAGCACCCTGAACATGCTCCATCTCATCTGATCTCGGAAGCTAAGCAGGGTCGGGCCTGGTTAGTACTTGGATGGGAGACCAACTAGGAATACCAGGTGCTGTAGGCGTTAAAAAAAAAAAAAATTCTCGTTGTGAAAGAAGGGACAAATAGTTAATGAAGAAGACAAAAAAAGATAAATTGGGATTGGGGGTATTGGTATATTTTCATAATAGCTAAAGTATGTATATGTATATGTATATGTATATGTATATGTATATGTATATGTATATGTATATGTATATGTATATGTATATGTATATGTATATGTATGGATATGCATTTACATATGGATATCATGTGTATGTGTATATGTGCATGTGTACTTATTTATGTTCATGCACATGCATACATATGTTTCCTGGCTCTGTCCATTAAAAAGGTATAAAGGAGAGACATTCCAGGAACAATGAGCACAGCTGGTGTACAAATCTTGATCTCTAATACCATTCCCCACTAAAAGGAAACAGGGGTCCTTGAAGAAGTAGCTGAAAGCAGGACTGGCAAGGGTAACTACGAGATAAGCCTGGAACATTTTGTTATACTAGGAGATAAGGATGTATCAAAAGAATAATGGAAGTATGACACAGGCACATTGAGCAAGCTTGAAGAGCCAAATCTTGGACAACCTGAGCTTCATACTAATAAGGATAATACTGCTATCACCAATAAATCAAAAAACAAGAAGTGTTGGCAAGGGTGCAGAGAAAAGGGAACCCTCATACATTGTTGGTGGGATTGCAAATTGGCACAGCCGCTATGGCACAGTATGGAGGTTTCTCAAAAAATTAAAAATGGATATGCCTTTTGACCCAGCAATTGTACTTTTGGGTATTTATCCAAAGAAAACCAAAACAATAATTCTTAAAGATCTATGCACCCCAAATTCATAGCAGCACAATTTACAATAGCCCAAATATGGAAGCAACCTAATGCTCATCTACAGATGATTGGATAAAGAAATCATGGTTCATATGTATAATGGAATATTACTCAGCCTTTAAAAAAAAAATAAAATCCTACCATTTGCAATGACATGGACGGACCTAGAGGTCATATGCTGAGTGAAATAAGTCAGAGAAAGATAAATACCATATGATTTCACTTATACGCAGAATCTAAGGAACAAGAAGAACAAACTAATCAAAAACAGAGGCACAAATACGGTGAACAATTTGGTGATGTACAGAGGGTAGAGGGTTAGGGGACTGGGAGAATGGGATGAAGGGTTAAAGAAGTACAAATTAGTAGCTGATGATGGTCACGGGGATGGGGAGCACGGCATAGGGAATGCACTTAGCATAAATATGCCAGCCAGGTGGAGGGCCAGGGGAGGGAGGGAGCAACCAGCGGGATCATTTTACAAACTCTATAGATGTCTAACCAATGTACTGTATACTTGAAGCTAATTAGAATTAATGAATTAATTTAAAAAAAAAAGCTTCTCTAAAAGCGAAAAAAAAAAAAGACTGTTGTGCTGGCATAATGACAGATACATAATACACTGGAACAGTATTGAGAACACAGAAATAAACCCTCACATATATGGCCAAGTAATTTTTGACAAAGGTGCCAAGACCATCTTAATGGGGGAAAGAATCATTTTTTCAACAAATGACAATGGGACAACGGAATAGCTACGGGCAAAATGATGAAATTGGATATTTTTCTCACACCATCTACAAAAATCAACTCGCAATGTATTGAAGACCTAAATTAAGAGTAAAATCTATTAAAGTGTTAGAAGGAAACATAAGGCTAAATCTTCATGACTGTGGATTTGGCAAAGGCTTTTATAGGCTTGACACCAAAAGCACAAGCAACCAAAAAAAGATAAGTTGGACCTTACCGAAATTGAGAACTTTTGTGCTTCAAAGGAAATCATCAAGAAAGTGAAAACACAGCACATAGAATGGGAGAAAATATTTGTATTCATGCACATGTCTGAAAAGGAACTAGTATCTAGAATATATAAAGGACTCTTACGATTCAATGATTAAAAATAAATATCTCAATTAAAAATTGATTAACTAGAGGGATTGTTTTAGAAACTATATAAATGTCTAACTAATGTACTGTATACTTCAAATTAATAATCAGATTTTTTTTTAAATTGACAAAGTATTTTGCATTGCTCAGCTCAGGCTGCCATAAGCAAATGCCACAGACTGGGTAGTTTAAACAAGACATTTATGTCTCACATTTCTGGAGGCTGAGAAGTCCCAGATCAAGGTGCCAGCAGATTCACTTTCTGATAAGGGCCCACTTCGTAGCTTGCAGACAGCTGCCTTTTCATTGTGTCCTCATATGGTGGACAGAGAGAAAAAGAGACCCGGTCTCTCTTCTCTTCCACTAAGGACACTGATCTCATCATGGAACCCTACCCTAATGACCTCATCTAAACCTAATTATCTACTAAAGTCCTCACCTCCAAATACCATCAGATTTAGGGGTTAAGGCTCCAACACTGAAGTTTGGGGGACACGCATTTAGTCTATAACAGATCCAGATAGACATTTCTCCAAAGAAGATATGCAGATGGTAAATGAGTCCACGAAGAGACATTCAACATCATTAGAGAAATGCAGATCAAAATCACAGAGATACCAGTTCATACTCAGTCGTATAGCTAGAATCAAAAAGTCAGATAAATGTTAGCAAGATGTGGAAAAGTCAGAACCCTCATGCACTGCTGGTGGGAAGATAAAGTAGCACAGCCACTTTGGAAAACAGTCCGGCAGTTCCTGACATGATTAGATACAGTTATCATATGACCGAGCAATTCCACTCCTAGGTAAATACCCAACAAAAATAAAAACATATGTCCGCACGGAAATTCGTAACTGAATGTTTATAGCAGCATTGTTTGTAATAACCAAAAGATAGACACAACTCGATTATCTATGAATGCGCAAATGGATAAACTAAATGTGGTATATTTATACGACAACATGTATATTATTCAGCCCTGATAAGGAATGAAGTACTAATATATGCTATAACATAGACGAACCTTGAAGACATTATGCTGAGTGAAACAAGCCAGTCACAAAAGACCACATACTACATGATTCCATTCACATGAAAGCCTGGAATAGAGAAATCTACAGAGACTGAAAGTAGATTAGTGGTTGCCTCGGGCCGGGCAGAGGGATGTGGCAGATGGAAATGACAGCAAAAGAGTAAGGAGCTTTTTCAAGGTGATGAAAATGTTCTAAAATTGACTCTGGTGATGGTCGCACGTACCTGTGAATATAATGAAAACCATTGCATCACACAGGTTTGTTTGTTTTTTTTTTCGTGGAGCATACAGTTTATTATAAGACTTGGGGAAAACCAAGTACTTTAATAAGAACCACCCCCTTCCTCACGAACATGGAAGAAGAGAAGAGCAGAGGCGGGGAGAAGGGCCCCAGGAAAAACAGTCCAGTCTCTGAAGTGTCACCCAGGTGGGGTTCCAGGTGTAGATCTCCAGTGAGGGCCCTCTCCTCTTGTCCCTCAGCGAGCTCCAGGCCGTCCTCCAAGCTCACCAGGGTACGATGCTCCTGAAGGCCACAGAGATGCCCGACACCATGCTGATTTCAATCCCATGCAGAAAACGCTGAGACAGTTTGCACACCTCCATCGTCCACTGGACCAAGTCCTTCACAAACTCCTTGCACTGTTCCCATTCACAGTTGTTTGCGTCCAGCCTTTGGCTGATCTCCTGTCCCACACTGCCAGCCTCCCCGGAGCTCAGCATTTTCGACTTTGGCATTTAAAATGCAGGGAGAGCGGTTTGAGCGCCCCTGTGGTTGACTCTGACTCTGCCTTGGCCGTCCACAATTACATTGGTTTCACCTGGGCCCATTTACCCAGTTTGCCACGACGCTTCTTGCAGCAGACGTGCCTCACTACAAAGTTCCAAAACCTCCTAGCCAACCTCCGACAGCCCTGGCCATGGCCCAAGGAAGAGGTCGGGGTCACACCATCAGGCTGCTCGGCAGGAAGGGTGTTTTCCCCATCGATTCCCTCTGGGGCTTTGCCACTGCAGTTGCCGCTGGTGCCATGGGTAGAAGAGTCCTCTGGGCCATGCTGCAGGGCTGGGCTGGGGGTGGCAATCCTCAAGTCCAGGCTGGCTCGGGGAGTGACTGGCTCTTTGGCCTCCTGGCCTGATGGCTGATTGCTGTTGGGCAAGGAAGAACCATAGCTGTCGAGGAAGGACTCCGCAGCAGGGAATGGCCTTATTCTGATAGTGCGGCACTTTACCTTGGGTGTTTTGTGTTTCAAAATTAGGTATGTGGCCAACACGCTGTTGTACTTTCCACTTGTGACTGCCTCTTCAATTTGTCGCTGCTCAAAGCCCAAGGGCAGCATCTCCTGGATCACCTGGGGGTTTACGTTCTCACAGGGCAGCTCCGTATATGGCTGGAGTTCCTCCTCCTGCCCCATGTTTACCCATGGGTCCTTCATCAATTCTTCAAGAGTTCCTCGGTTTTGGGGGTCGAGTGTCAAAATTTTTTTCAGAATGTTCTTGCACAAAAAGGACACGAAATAGGGGACCTGGTACTGTCCTTTCAGGATCTTCTGCCGTAGCACAGTCACATCTAATGCCATAAACGGCAATTTTCCGGTAACAGTTTCGTAAAGGATAACTCCCAGGCTCCATACGTCGGCTCCGGGGCCATCGTAGCCTTGCCGCAGGAAGACCTCTGGGGCGACATAAGGAATGCTGCCACAGAACAGATGCAGCTTGCGGCCAACATACCCACTGCTGAGTCCAAAGTCTGCAAGTTTCACATTCAGTTCAGCATCCAAAAGCACATTCTCTGGCTTCAGGTCCCTGTGGACGATGCCCTTCTGGTGGCAATAATGCACAGCCGAAATCAGCTGTCGGAAGATGCCCTGGGCCTCGTGCTCCTTCATACAGCCGAAACGCTGAAGATATCCAGATAAGCTCCCTCTGCTCGCGTGCTCCATTACAAGGAAGATGGTGTATTTGGTGTCAATCACCTGATATAATTTTACAATATTGGGGTGGTTCAGGCTTTTCATGGTTTTTATTTCTTGTAAAGGTCGATAGGCGCCCCGCCGATTAATGACTTTGACAGCCACCTCTACCCCGGTAAGAATATGTCGGGCCAACTTCACCTTGGCAAAGCTGCCCTCGCCAATGGTGTGCAAGAGCTGGTAGTGGCCAATAGAGGTGGCTGCAAGGTCATGTGGCATAGTGACCACTAACTACACTAACTGATAATACTATC
>NW_024341414.1:0-844 GCF_902729225.1 Pteropus medius | reverse complement strand
TTAGATTTAGGGTTAGGGTTAAGATTAGGATTAGCTTTAGCTTTAGGGTTAGCGTTAGGGTTAGTATTAGTTTTAGATTTAGGGTTAGGGTTACGGTTAGAGTTAGTTTTAGCATTAGGGTTGCGGTTTGATATAGGTTTAGGGTTAAGTTCAGGGTAAGAGCTTAGTGTTAGAATTAATGAGTTATGATTAGGTTAGGCTTAGAGTTAGGTTTAGAGTTAGGGTTAGAATTAGGGTCAGGTTAGGTTTAGTTTAGGGTTAGGTTTATGGTTATTGTTAGGATTAGGGTTAAATTCAGATTAAGGTTAGCGTTAAGTTTATGGTTAGGGTTAAGTTTAGGTTCAGGTTTAGGGTGAGGGTTAGGTTACGTTTGGGTTAGGGTTAGGTTTAGTGTTATTGTTAGTGTAAAATTTATGGTTAGGGTTAGAATTGGTTTAGATTTAGCTTTAGTTACGGTTAAGATCAGGGTTAGTGTTAGTGTTAGCTTTAGGGTTACTATTAAGTTTTGTGTTAGCTTTAGTTTTAGGGTTAGGGTTAGGATAAGTTGTTCGGTTCAGGGTTATAGTCAGTGTAAAATGTATGATTAGGTTTTGAATTAGGGTTGCGATTAGCTTTAGTTTTAGGGTTATTATCAGGATTAGAGTCAGTGTTAGGGTAACATTTAAGGATTAGGGTTAGGGTTTAGGTTAGGTTTAGGAATCAGATTACTGGTAAGTTTCAAGTTAGGATTACTTTAGTGGTAGATTGATGTTTACGGTTAGTGTTATCTTTAGATTTTGGTTAGGGTTAGGATTAGGCATATGGTTAGGGTTTGGGTTAATGTAAGGATAAGAGTTTAGAGTTA
>NW_024341413.1:0-456 GCF_902729225.1 Pteropus medius | reverse complement strand
GCGTGCGGAGGCGGAGTTCGGAATAGAGGAAATGGGGTTGGCGAACTTGGAGGACAGAGGGCAGCCTGTGAGGACGGAGACGAGGCGGAGACGTCAGTCACGGGCCCCCCGGGGAGAGGCCACAACCTGAGTTCGGGAGGGGGACGCCGTGCACGGACCTCAGCTGGACAAGCCCTGGCCCCTGCACCCACCCAGCTCCCCTCGTCCTGCCCCGAGACCCTGTGGGTGCCCAGAGCCGGGACGCTCGTCCTCACCGGAGCCGGCACCCGTCCCGGGGAGGTGTGGCACCCGCCCCAAGCCGCTCGGGGGCGTGAGCGCCGCGCACCTGGCCCCCGCTTTATTCCAACCTGCTCCCCCTGACAGAGAAACCAGAGCTTCTCTCTCCTGATGCGGAAAAGCACCTGGGAAAAGCCGGTCGACCTGTAGGTGCCCCTGGTTTGCGTTTGGAGGGGGAAC
>NW_024341412.1:0-350 GCF_902729225.1 Pteropus medius | reverse complement strand
GAAGTCTGATTTCCACTGTGGAAAGGGGGAAGGAGCCGAGGCCTTAGGAAGGAGCCCCGGGGCCTCTGGGATGAAAAGAGATCATGCTGAATTGTGGCTCTGGGACGCCCGGTGTCCCCACTGCGGGGAGGTGGAGGTGCTAGGAGCGGCCTGTCTGATCTCAAATGTCTAAGGAAAACACAGCCTTTTGTTATAAAAA
The DNA here is from genome assembly GCF_902729225.1 of Pteropus medius. Classification (NCBI taxonomy): domain Eukaryota; kingdom Metazoa; phylum Chordata; class Mammalia; order Chiroptera; family Pteropodidae; genus Pteropus; species Pteropus medius. The sequence continues at coordinate 151 of NW_024341412.1, read as the reverse complement.
TCAACATATATACATAAATATATATATATAGAAAGATTGAGAGAAATCCATAGATACATAGATAGATAGATTGATAGATAGATAGATAGATAGATGGATAGATAGATAGATATAGAGATATCTATAGATACAGATAAAGATATAGATATAG
>NW_024341411.1:0-381 GCF_902729225.1 Pteropus medius | reverse complement strand
CTGCGGAGACTGGGGTACCGAAGTTGGAGGAGCACTCACTGACACTTTGAGCTAGTAGAGGTACAAACTACGTCTCATTCGTCTCTGTATGCTCTTGCAGGCATCAGGGCCACCCACAGACAGCGTACCCATGGATGCTTTGGCCCGTGCGTCTATGGCGGCCGCCACCCGCTGGAAAGAGTTCAGTTGGGAGACACTGCAGACAGCTGTGGGTCTGAATTCGGCCTCCGTGCCTTAGGAGCTTTGCGATCAGTTCTTTGAGCCTTTCATTTCTTCATTTTGAATGCGTCCACAGGGACCATTACGACCATCCCAGGCAGAAAGGTGAGGGAGAGGGAGGTGTCTGCTTCCGTCCTGAAGTCTGATTTCCACTGCGGAAAG
>NW_024341410.1:0-498 GCF_902729225.1 Pteropus medius | reverse complement strand
CTGCACCCACAGCAGCCTATTTACGTGACACTTGTCAGGCGCCATGCGAGGTTCAGGGAACGGCCACTGCAGGTGTCCGCGCCTTCGCTCTCAAGCTTCTGGGAAACAGAAATGTCACATACGTCACCCTCCCCTGTCCTCGCCAGACAGTCAGCCTTCCGCTGAGAGCGGTCACAAAGCGCTGGAGTCGTCATTCCCAGAGAGAAGCGAGGACGGTGCTGATTCCTTGGCGCTTCTGGGCAGACGCGAAGGGGCTGAGCCCGGGACCCCGGGCGGGGAGAGCTGTGGGCGCCCTCGGCTGGTGCTGTTCACGGGAGGGTCGCTGTCTCGAGTTGGAGAGACCAGCTTTGGCATTTGGAGAAAGCGTCCGATCCGCCGTGCGTGTCTGCCTGGCTTCCCTTCGCACGCAGCAGCGGGGGTGGCACCGAAGGCCCGCCGCGTCCCGCCTGCTGCGGGAGAGTCTACCTGGAAGGCGCTCTTCCTGCTTCGGGTTTCCGC
>NW_024341409.1:0-813 GCF_902729225.1 Pteropus medius | reverse complement strand
TCTAGATTCTTTTTAAACCTCTGCTTTATCATGTTTGCTAATGTCTCATTGGTTCAAGCAATTCACCTGGTTAATCCTGATTTAGAGGGGGTGAAGAATAGACTCAACCATTTGATAAGAGACAACTGCAAAAGTGGGAGGCCATTTTTGTATTTACTACATTGGCTCTGGATGCAGTAAGTGAAATGTGAGGCCAAGAAAGAGGTGTATCAGGTTATCAACAAAGGCATGCCCTGCATCATAAGGATGATGGGAACATAGCCTATATTACCATCCAGCTAAGGCTTTAATCTGTAGAGACTTCTCTTGGTGAATCAACAAATGCGTTTCACTTAGAGACTGCTAGAAAAGCATTTGATTGTCCAGATAGCAGAAACATAAACTTTTCTTTGTTATCTTTCTCCTGTTCTTTTTCCTCTTTCCTTCAACTATCCTACTCTCAAGCCCATTTACTGTCTTTTATAATAGCCTACCATTGATTGTCCTGGATTTGGTCCCTGTAAATTATTAGAAAAAGTGCCAAATACACGCTGCTTTATCTGAAATGGGGCATGAGGCTCATAAGCCAAAAAAATGAGATCAAAGAGATCTGACAGACCAGGCTAAATTCTCAAATCCAATTTTAGATCCTTTTGGGTTGAGCTAACAGCATGAACACAAGTGCACATACTTGAACACTCACCACACCTCTAGCCATGAGTACCTTCAAATACACACAAACTAAAACATACAAAGGTTTATTTTAGCAAATATGCTTTATAGAATAGGGTGAGGGTGGACCACCAGGGAAGCAAAAGAAGACATTTTCTATAG
>NW_024341408.1:0-436 GCF_902729225.1 Pteropus medius | reverse complement strand
GGACCCAGGCTGCTAACGGCCCCAGGTGAGGCACTGCTGGTGTCGTGTCAGAAAAAAGGCGGTGGAACAACATGAGGGTTCCTTTTGCCTCTGCTGAGAAGCGGACTTGACACGCACCACCGTCAGGTCCCTCGCATTTCATTGGCTCAAGCAAACCACATGGCCAGGCTGCCGTCAGTGCGGTGGGAAGTGCCACCCCCACGGGGAGGGACGGTGAACACTTGGCTCAGTACGGCTTATCACATGCTGCGATGCATGGTCCAGTACTCCCTGCCCCCCAATTTGTGTGATTTTTGCCTCAGGATACATTCTTAGAAGGAGAATTGCCGCTAGGTTAGAAATAGACACATTCGTAAAGCTTTTACTGTTTGCGCCTCAGCCAGGTTTTCCTCTGTCACTGCATGTCTGCTGTGTAAGAAAAGCGATTGTTAGTCCC
>NW_024341407.1:0-426 GCF_902729225.1 Pteropus medius | reverse complement strand
ACCCTAACCCTAGCCCTAACCTAATCCTAACCCTAATACTAATCCAAAGTCTAAACTCTTACCCTATCCCTGACACTATCCCTAACTTGCACCCTAACATAACCTAACCCTAACCCTAAAACCTAACCAAGACTCGATTGAACCCTAATCCTGATCCTACACTTAAAACTAAAGTTAATCCTAACACTAATTCTAACTTTAAACCTAACAGTATCCCTCATCCTAAATTGTAAACTAACAATAACCCTAATCCTAACTCGTTAAAATAAAATAAACTTAACACTAAATTTAACTCTAAAACTATCACTAAAACTTACCTAATGTTAACATTAACCCTAACCCTGATCTTAACCCTAAAACTAAAGCCTCTAATCCAAACCCTAATTCTAACTCTAATCCTAACACTAACCCTAACCCTGAAACTAA
>NW_024341406.1:0-912 GCF_902729225.1 Pteropus medius | reverse complement strand
ATCAGACACAAAATAGACACCGCATGATTCCATTTATGTGAACTTCAAAAACGGACAAGAGTAATCTACGATAATCAAGGTTAGAATAGTGGTTATCTCTTGATGGGGGATTGACTGAGAAAGGGCACAGGGGGGCCTCTGGGTGCTGGCGTGGGCTGTCTCTTGATCTGGGTGGGATTATATGGCGTCTACATCAGGAAAGGACCCTGCGTTGGACTCCTGGCTGAATGTGCTTGTCTACTCTACCTCGTGTAAGTCATACCTCAATGGAAAGTTTGTTTGTTTGTTTGTTTTTTAAAGGATCCTGAAAAGAATGAAAGCAAATCAGATCATCTCCTTTCATGATTAAAATCTTACACCGACTGCCCATGGCTTGGAAGACGGAATCCAAACTCCTCACCACCGCCTGCAAGGCCCTCCCTGATCTGGCCCCTCCAAGCTCCCACCTCGATGCCAGCTCCCTAAAGAGGCTGTCCCTGACCACTATTTAGAATAGCCACACCCCCGGTAACGTGAGGACAGCGCTGCACGGCTTCATTGTCATCCTAGGGGTTATCGGCACCTGAGGCAACCTTGTTTATTTGTTTACTGGTGTGTCATGGGCCTGCCTCCCCCGGGAGGCAAGCCCTTCCAAGTGCATAGGGATCTCTCCTGTTCACCCCGGGGTGCCCGCTGCCTGCAGGCAGGTGGTGCAGTAGGCTATGGGTGTTTGACTAACCAGCATCCAATCTCCCTCCCCGTTTAACTTGAGGTTTCACTTCTTCCCAATTCCCAGTCCATGGGGTCTGGGGGTGTTTCTGGAGAAGACTTTGACTCTTTTTGGCTGTACTTGAACCTGATTGGATATGGGGCTGGGATTGCAGCTGCTTCCAGCATTGGTGCAGTGTAGAGGAGGAGAGAGACACAGTCTTG
>NW_024341405.1:0-332 GCF_902729225.1 Pteropus medius | reverse complement strand
GTCAAAGATGGCGGCCCTTCCATGGCTCAGATTCAGACATCATTGAGAGGATATAGGTATACATACAGCCCTCTGGATGATGACACAGTTGCTCCAGCCCAGGTTGGAGGGCAGGGAACAGTTTGGGGAGCCAAGGAAATTCAGCAGGAAGTTTCTTATGGGAGATGGAAGGAGGGCTGGTGTTGACTGGGAAACTGGCTGGGGCCTCTACATAACTAACTGGAGAGCCGTCAGCTGGAAGCCATGGGGAGTCCAGTTGGGCCGTCTGTGGAACCAATGCAGCCACTAGTGGTGCTGCTGAAACTGGAAGGCAGAGTTTCACTGGGTGTCCC
>NW_024341404.1:0-609 GCF_902729225.1 Pteropus medius | reverse complement strand
GTAGTCACCCATTGAATAAATGAGCTAATATTTGCTGACCATCTCCTTCACACAAAATGAGGCATGAGAGTTTGTTCAGAATGACGATTCGAGATATTTACATATGAAACAGCAAAGCAAGATCAGGAATGGTGCATTGATCAGCTGTGTTAAGAATATATAAATCTGACTAGATCGTACTCATCTGTTTTCACGTCAGACACACTGAATGGAAGCGTTTAAGCCACATCTTGGGAGGCTGTCTGGTGTAAGGGACGGTCCCTCGGGAAGGCTTCAGGGCATCTGACAGCGAAACGCAGGGGACCCCAGAGCTGACCGCAGGCAGAGCGGCTCCGCGAGGATGGGCCACAGACGGGTTCGCCCCCTCCTTGTGGGAGAACTCACATGGCTGGTTCGGAAGTGAGATCCAGCCCGGATGGCAGGGGGCTCTGGGGAAATGCAGGTGCCGGCTTGTTCCCGAGGTGCTCGTCACCTGAGCGACGCTCTTGGGGGAGCTGTACTCATGCGAAATGACAGGGGTGTCTTAGGCTGCGGTTCTGAGTCACCTGGGCAGGGCTGGATCCCCACATGGGGCAGCGGCTAGGAACCTCTAGGTGTTCAAGGAGGAAT
>NW_024341403.1:0-782 GCF_902729225.1 Pteropus medius | reverse complement strand
CGCCGGACCCTGAAGCGTCCCCAGTGAGATGCGGGCACGTCCGCCCCTGCGGTCGGTCGTAGGCGGGCTGGGGTGGGGAAGCCCTCAGCGACCTGACGCACAAGGGCGCCCCCCATGTGGAAAGCGGGCGCGTGCAGAACCCTCGTAGGTTTAAAGTGAAAAGGCGTCATTAAGGAGCGTGTCCCAGCCTCGCAATGGGGCGATGCCACTCCCCAGCGGAGCGGGCCTGGACTAGGGTGCCCCGCGGAGCACCTCCTTCACCCCCAGCAGGGGCGGCAGCTTGCCCTCACGGAGGTCGGGTGTGGTCCCCTGTGACGGGAGGCCCCGGGGAGAGAGTCCCCGTCCCCAATGCACTGACTTCATGATCTGCGCAGAGAGGCCCGGCTCCAGACCCCCAAACGACAGGGCGTGCAGTACAGGGGTGAAGCGCAGACTCGTCGGCCGGGGCCACGAGCCGGTGCCAGCGGCAGGCGCTGTGCCCTCCCAGGGTGCAGGGCGGGGCGGGAGCGAGGGCCACGGGGACATGCGAGTTGCCGGTTCTGTGAAGGTGGACACAGGGTGTGACACCAGGGCCCCCGTGCCATTTCGCACTCCGGGGCCTGGGTGTCCAGAAAGGTGTCCACGGGAGGCGGGCCTGGGCTGGAGCGAGAGGGGTGACCAGCACGATGGGGGTGGGGACCGGGCCCGGGCGTCGAGGCTGAAGTGTCGGGCTGTGTTCGGGAGCCTTCGGGTCGCTTTTCTGGGGCACAAAAGCCGCAGGGGGACGCGGGCCACGCCGGACG
>NW_024341402.1:0-315 GCF_902729225.1 Pteropus medius | reverse complement strand
GCCGGGGGAGGGAATAGAACAAGGTGGGAAGGGAGTCTCACTTTCGAAACCAGGATTCCAACATTCTGTTAAGCGAAAGCCCTAATTACTAACGAGTCAGACATTTTTCCCTATGACGCGTGTTTATTTACCAGATTGGCTGTGTTAATGAGGACGTTTTGCATCTAGCTTAACGCACGGCCATGAGCCTTTTGATCACCCAAAAAGATAAATATCTTCTCTATATGATCAAAGCTCTCGTTAGCAGCAAACCTCTGTTAAATAATTTCCCATTTCTAAACGGAAGCCACACGCACCGCAGCATCTGTCCCCAGG
>NW_024341401.1:0-646 GCF_902729225.1 Pteropus medius | reverse complement strand
TCAAAGTGTCAGTGAGTGCTCCTCCAACTTCGCCACCCCAGTACCCGCAGATGACCCGGCATGGCCCACAGAGCCCCAAGGCCCAGGGAAGGCTGTGCATTTCCCGCAAGTGAGCCTTTTCTCGGAAGTCTGCGATTCTGGCTCAAAATGGACGTCACCAGAGAGCTTTTCGCCAAATCTACCATATACATATAGATGCATATATATATTCATCTATATGTATATGGTGGATTTTCGAAGGAAACCTGCGTGGACCTCTGATCTACCACAGAAGACAGGCCGCTCCTAGCACCTCCACCTCCCCGCAGTGTGGACACCGGGCATTACAGAGCCACAATTCAGCATGATCTCTTTTCATCCCAGAGGCCTCGGGGCTCCTTCCTAAGGCCTCGGCTCCTTCCCGCTTTCCACAGAGGAAATCAGACTTCAGGACGGAAGCAGACAACTCCCACTCCCTCACCTTTCTGCCTGGGATGGTCGTAATGGTCCCCGTGGACGCATTCAAAATGAAGAAATGAAAGGCTCAAAGAGCTGATCGCAAAGATCCTAAGGCACGGAGGCCGAATTCAGACTCACAGCTGTCTGCAGTGTCTCCCAACTGAACTCTTTCCAGCGGGTGACGGCCGCCATGGACGGAGGGGCCAAA
>NW_024341400.1:0-694 GCF_902729225.1 Pteropus medius | reverse complement strand
AAAAAATTATTTATTCCTTAATTTAACCCTTAATTTACAATTCCTAACTAGAGAATTTTACACTTGTGATTCAAATGGTCAGAAGGAAAGAAAAAAATTGAAGTAAAAAACTTAATGTTCATCAGACCAAATTTAGTCAGTGTTGGCACCCAACTTAATAAAGAAGGGTCAAAGTGAATTTTTAGCCAACATTATGTAGATAATTTTTTTAATGTATAGATGAACTTAGAATGTTAATAGCATGTTGGACTCTGAGGTAGACTTCCGATTTTTTCCATCCTGCATCCATTTTGTAGTAGACAACTTGCAATTCCTTCACTTTCAGTCTATGTAGTTTCGGGTGGGATAACTTTTATACCTTCCTCCAGGAGAGGGCATGTGGCTATAGACTGATCATTGAAAATACAACACCCACTTACCATAGTACTGGTTCCATTAAACACGAAACCATATTTGCTAACATTATCAGGGATAACATGATCCCTATCATTTCCTTTACTAAGCAATAGGATGTATCAAAGGAGATAGCTATTATGCATAAGTCTTTGCAATTTTGCGTAAGTCTTTGCAAGTATGCATAGGCATCAGGGGTAAAAAATCTGTCTAAGGTTAAGATCAACACATCAGAAACAGAACAACAAAATGGTTAGATAATAAAATGGTTGGATTCCTGGATTAATGCATGCCTAATCTA
>NW_024341399.1:0-9146 GCF_902729225.1 Pteropus medius | reverse complement strand
TAGTAACCACTAGTCTAGTCCTCTGGTAACTGCTAGTCCATTGTCCATGTCCGTGAGTCTCTGTTTGTCCTGTTCATTTGTTGCTTTTAGGTTTATGTCCTACATATGAATGATATCATGTGATTTTCAACTTTTTCTGTCTGGTTTATTTTGCTTAGTATGATTATCTCAAGGTCCATCCATGTTGTCAAAAATGGCAATATTTCATCTCTTCTTATGGCTGAGAAATAATATTTCATTGGATATGTGTACCACAGCTTCTTTAGCCAATCATCTATCATAGGACACTTTGGTTGCTTCCATGTCTTGGCCACTGTGAATAATGCTACTATGAACATCGGTGTGCAAATATCTTTACGGATATGAGTTTTCAAGTCTTTGGGGTAAATACCCAGTAGAGGGATTGCTGGATCATATGGTAGATCAATTCTTAGATTTTTTGAGGAACCTCCATACTGTTTTCCATAGTGGCTGTACCAATTCACAGTCCCACCAGCAGTGTATGAGGGTTCCTTGTTCTCTGCATCGTCTCCAACATTTGTTATTACTTGTCCTGCTGATTATAGCTATTCTAACGGGTGTGAGATTGTATCTCACTGTGGTTTTGATTTGCATTTCCCTAATAGCTAGCGATGTTTAGCATCTTTTCATATATTTGTTGGCCATTTGTATGTCCTCCAAGGAGAAGTGTGTGTTCAGGTCCTCTGCCCATTTTTTTGATTGGATCGTTTGTTTTTGTTGTTGTTGTTATTGAGTTGTATGAGTTCTTTGTATATTTTAGATATTAGGCCCTTATTGGAGGCGTTGCTTGCAAATATATTTTGCCATTCAGATGGTTGTCTCTTTACCTTGTTGATGATTTCTTTTGCTGAACAGAAGCTTTTTAGTTTGACATAGTCCCATTCATTTCTTTTTGCTTTTACTTCCCTTGCCTTTGAGGTCAAATTCATAAAATTCTCTTTAAGTCCAAGGTCCTTGAGTTTCGTTCCTATGTTTTCTTTTATGCATTTTATTGTTTCAGGTCTTATATTTAGGTCCTTAATCCATTTTGAGTTAATTTTGGTGTGTGGTGATAGACAATAGTCTAGTTTCATTCTTTTGCAGGTGCCTTTCCAGTTTTCCCAACACCATTTATTGAAGAGACTTCCCTTTCTCCACTGCACTATTTGGCTCTTTTGTCGAAAATTATTTGACCATATAAACATGTTTATTTCTGGACTCTCGATTCTGTTTCACTGGTCCATGTGTCTGTTTTTCTGCCAATACCATGCTGTTTTGATTACCGTCACTTCGTAGTATAATTTGAAGTTGGGCAGAGTGTTGCCTCCAGGCTTGTTCTTTTTTCTCAGGATGGCTTTGGCAATTCAGGGTCTTTTGTGCTTCCATACAAATCTGATGATTTTTTGTTCTATTTCTTTAAAAAATGCCAATGGGATTTTGATGGGGATTGCATTAAATCTGTATAATGCTTTAGGTAATATGGTCATTTTAACTGTGTTGATTCTTCCAATCCAAGAACATGGAATATCTTTCCATTTCTTTGTATCTTCTTCGATTTCTTTTAACAGGGTCTTGTATTTTCATTATATAGGTCCTTCACATGTTTCATTAAATTTATTCCTAGATATTTTATTCTTTTTGTTGTAATTGCAAAAGGAATTATTTTTTCTACTTCTTTTTCTGACACTTCATTATGGGTTTTTGAATGTCGATTTCGTATCTAGAAACTTTACTGTATTTGCTTATTGTTTCTAGTAGTGTTCTTGTGGAGTCTTTAGGGTTTTCTATAGAGAGAATCATGTCATCTGCAAATATTGACAGTTTGACTTCTTTGTTTCCTATTTGGATGCCTTTTATATCTTTCTCTTGTCTGATTGCACTCACTAGGACCTCCAATGTTATATTGAATAAGAGTGGCGATAGTGGACAGCCTTGCCTTGTTCCTGATCTTAGAGGGAATGTTTTTAGTTTTTCACCATTAAGTATAATGTTGGCTGAGGGTTTGTCATAGATGGCCTTTATTATGTTAAAATACTTTCCTTTTATACCAATTTTGTTAAATGTTTTGATCACAAATGGATGCTGTATCTTTTCGAAGGCTTTTTCTGCATCTATTGATATGATCATATGATTCTTACTTTTTAATTTGTTTATGTGGAGTAAATCTTATTGAAGATCTCTTGTGTGTGCTGCTTTCAAGATTCTCTGCATGGATGTGTTCCATAGTGTAGTGGTTAGCATGTCTGCTTTACACACAGAAGGTCCTGGGTTTATGCCCCCGTGGAGCCATGGTCCATGGTCTACTGCCATGCCACTCTGAACAAGGCCGATGTCTGATCTCGGAAGCTAAACAGGGTCGGGCCTGGTTAGTACTTGGATGGGAGACCACCTAGGAAGACCAGGTGTTGTAGGCAATAAAAAAAAAGTAGAATAAATGCTTGATTATTTAAAAAAATATATATATATAAAATATATATAATATAACATATATATGTATTATATTATATATTTTATATATAATATAAACAGGTTAAAAATAAAAAGATGGAAAAATAAAAGCTATACTAACAGTAGGTAAAAGAAAGTTGTAATTGCTACATTGATATCAGAAAAAGTAGGTTTCAGAGTGAAGGATATTACTAGGGATAAAGAAAGCTAAAAATAATAAATAAATGAAGAGATTCTCTTCATTAAAAAAATGATTCCCTTCATTGATACTTTGAAGAATCTTTTCTTGTTGTTATTGCTGTTGTTTGAAAATTTAATGATGATCCCGTATCTAGGTATGGATCTCTTGGAGCTTTTTAGTTCCGAAGATGTGTAGATTAATGTTTTTTCATCAATTTGAGAAATTTTTGGCCATTATCTCTTCTGCCCCTTTCTCTCTCCTCTCCTTCTGGGACTCTCATTACACATACATAGGTACATTTAATGATGTTCCACAGGTCTCTGATGCTGTATTCATTTTTCTTCATTCTTTTTTCTTTCTGTGTCTCAGACTGGATAGTCTTAGTCTTAAAGTTCAATGACTTTTTTTTCTGCCAGCTCAAATCTGCTGTTGAGCCTCTCTAGTGAAATTTTATTTCAATTATTTCATATTTTCTTTTTCATATATTATTTTGATACTCAATCATTTTAACTCTTGGATTTCTCTTTGGTTAATTTAAAAATTTCTATATCTTTGATAGTCTCTATTTGGTGAGACATTGCTATTAATCTTCCCTTTAGTTCTTTAGACATGGTTTCCATTAGTTTTTTGAGTATATTTGTACTAGTGACTTAAAATCATTGTATAGTATGTCCAGTGTCTGGGCTTCCTTGGGGATAGTTTCTATTTACTGCTTTTTTTCCCTTATGTATGGTCTTTGCTTTCTAGTTCCTTTACAATTTTTAATTCTGGACATTTTAAATAATGGAGGAGCTCTGGAATTAAGATTCTCTCTTTTCCAGGCTTTGTTATAGTTACTGTTTGTTGTTTTGAGTTGCTGCTGTTTCTTTAGTGACTTTTCTAAACTAAGTCTGTAAAGTCTATATTCTTTGTTTCATGTGTCTAACAAAGGCTCTGCTTTATTAGCTTGTTGGTCAGCTAATGGTTAGATAGAGATTTCCTTAAATTCCTTGAACTAATAAGTCTTCAACCTTTGCCTAATTTCTATGTGTGTGCTGGAGCATGCCTTGAACACTCCAACAGGTACTTTACAATTCTGCCTCAACCTTTACCCTTGCTTGCACAGAGCTTCAGAGTCATTCAGAGATGAGATCTTAGGGCCTCCTCAGTTCCTTCCTGGGCATACTTATAGCCCTGCATATACACATGCATGTGGCCTTCCAGAGTCCCAGGAATATGTTAGAACTTTTCAAAGCTCCTCTGGACATCTCATTCCCCAGGTTTTTCTTTCATGTATTTTTGTCAGCTTCTTGTTTGCTCTGTTATCACCACCTCAGGCAGCTGAGATGTTAAAAAGTGGCCACTAACTTTTTTCATCTTTGTTGTTGTTGTTGTTGTTTATTCTTTTTGGCCACCAATTGTTTTTGAAAAGCCTATTCAAACTGAGAGAGTTCTGAGTCAGTGAAAGAAAGATAAGCCCTTTGTGGGGGTATCCATGGAACTGCTGTACAGTTCAAGAATGACAGTTCTCTGGGCCTCACACCCATTAGGATGGCTACTATTAAAAAAAGAAAATAACAAGTATTGGTGAGAATGTGAGAAATTGGAACCCTTGTGAGCTATTGGTAGGAATATAAAATGGTGCGGCTGCTATGGAAAACAGTATAACATTTCCCCCAATAAATTAAAAACAGAATTATCATATGATCTAGCAATTCTACTTTGGGTTATATATCAAAAAAAAAATGAAAGTGTCATGTTGAAGAGATTTTGCATACCCATGTTCATAGCAGCATTATTCACAGTAGCCAAAAGGTGAAGGCAATCCAAGTGTCCTTCAATGAATGAATCAATAAGCAAAATGTGATATGTACATACAAAAAAATATTATTTAGCCTTTAAAAGTAATAATTCCAACACACGCTGCAACACAGATTAACCTTGAAGATATTATGCTAAGTGAAATAGGCCAGTAACAAAAAAACAAATACCGTATGATTCCACTTATATGTGGTATCTAGAGGAGTCAAAGTCATAGAGTAAAATGGTGGTTGCCAGGGGCTGGGGCAGGGGTAGATGGAGAGTTGTTGTTTACTGGGTATAGAGTTTCACTTTTGTAAGATGAAAAACTTCTGGAGATCTGTTTCACAACAATGTGAATATACTTAATACTACTGAAGTATGCGCTTAAAAATAGTTAAGATGGTAAGTTTTGTTATACATATTTTATTATAATTAAAAGTATATTAATGCCTACTATATGCCTGGCATTCTGGTTCAGCTTTGTATACCCAGTGCCTGCAAATAGTGGTGGTCTTCATCTTTTCCTCTCAGCAACATTGGGCAGCATCATTTGACTCACTTCTTAAAATGCTTTTTCACTTGACTTCTGGAAATATTTTCTTGGTTCTGCTCCTGCCTCACTGGCTGCTCCTACTTGGTCTTTTGCAGGTTCCTACTCATTCCCCTGACCTCTGTACTTTGGGAATGCCCCAGGGTTTAGGCCTCCACCCTCTCATCTACATTTACTTTCTAGGTGATCTCTAGTCTCCTGGCTTTAAATAACATTGATATTCTGATGGGTCCTAAAATTGTATCTCCAGCCTGTACCTATCCTGATCATCAGTCATATCCAATCACTTACACAACATCTCTACATGATATTTCATAAGCATTTCAGACTTCACACGCACACACACAAAAAAACCTCCCACTTTCTCCTCTGAAATCTGCTCCTCCAGCTGACTCCCAGGTTAATTAAAACCTTTTGAGTCATTCTTAACTTCCATCTTTCTCACACCCTATATCCAATCTGTCAACACATCCCTTCAGCTCTACTTTCAAAATATTTCCAGAATACATCATATCTCTTCCTGTTAGGTAATTAGTCAGGCATGAGCGACAGGAGCAAAGGCCCTGCTCTGTAACCATAGAAACTTCCCTTGAAGACCTTCCTTAAGTACCTCCCAGAAACACCTCCCTTTTAGGGTTATAAATTACCCCAAATCCTAGAGAACAAAGGCTATAAAAGCTGCTGGCTAAACCAGCTATAAATGCATGTGCTGAAAATACTGCCCATAACTTCAGCCTCATTATACCATCATTATAATATTATGATTATTCCTGGAAGTTCATGAATCTAATTATAACAGATTGAATTCTCGGTAAGCACAGACAGCTGTAGGCAAAGGGTTTATATAACAGCCAACTGTCAGTCAAGGTGACCTCACATAGGGATCATCTAGAACCTACCATCACAGCCCAAATATAAACAGACCTTCCATCTCTGCACAGTTACAGCTCTCCTGGCTGAAAACCCACTCCTCCCTTTGGGGTGTAGTGTCTTATCTCTTCACCTCCCAAATTCCACAGGGCTGCAGCCTTCCCTAGCATGGCCCATCTCTTTCTAAAATGTACTTTCAATAAATCTTACTTTTTCTAAATCTCGCCGACCTGTAATTCTTTGCTGTGTCAGTGGGGAAGAACCGAGAGACAACACTTAACACCACTGACCTCCACCACCTTCTCCCCGATGCTGCTATGCTGCTAGGATGGTGCCGGATTTCACCTCATCTCAGTAGTGACACTCCAATGCCCAATGTCTAAGCTACCAAAACCATTGCCTGATTTACTGCAATAGCCTCCTAACTGTCCTCCTTGCTTTCCCTTCCCATGATCTCCTCTGAGTTTACACATAGCAACCAGAGCTATTTTGAAAAGGCAAGTCTGGTCATTCCTCTCTCATCTACTCCAAACCCCTCAAATGGCTCACCGTAACACTCAGAACAGGAGCCAAAGACTTTTAAATGGCCTGCACGGCCCTGCATGATCTTATCCCATCCCATACCTCTGTGATCTCGCCTGCTCAAGTTGCACTGATATGCTTACTATTCATCCTGGCCATAATGCTCTTACCCCAGATTTCCAGAGCTCACTCCCTTACTTCCTTCAGGTCTCTGCTCAAATATCACTTTATCACAGAAGCTTCTCTGACCACCCCAAATAAAATAGCAACCCCTACCCCTACTTAGCCCTTCCTGTCTCTTAATCTATTTTGTCTCCATAGTGTGTGTGTATGTCTATGTCATAATGATGACTCTGTGGACAAAAAAGTGTCCACATATTAAACCTGGCCAGCTCAGGGGAGGCCAGCATGGCAGGTCCTATAAACTCAGAGACTAAAATTAACCATATAGGATGGTCCAAAAATAAAAATTTCTATCTAATATGTCATGGTGAGTAGTTACATCCTGGGCCTGTAGCTTTCTTGACAAAGGTCAATGTTTACCTTAAGTTGTTGTAGCCGCCAGTCCCCAATAGACACACGGACCACCAGAAATCAGTGAGTTATAGGAAACACACTCTTTATTCAGCCAGCTGGGTCTTCCAGGGGTACGCAGACGCCAAATTAAGCAGCCCTGAAATGTAGAGGTGCAGGGTTTTTAAGCCCTAAACCCCATTCTTCATCCTGTTTGAACACACAAGTCTATTTTTCTTCTTTTTACTAACTGTCAACCCATAGGTCAGTTGTACAAGCGGGGGGTACAGAAGCAGAAAGCTTATTGTTAGAGCGTTATATTCCCATGGGTGATAGCCTATGCTCCCATGGGCAATAACCAAGCAGTAATTTTCCAGCCAGCACAAAGTAAGCCTATTTACTGTCTTTTTGTATCTAAGATAACATACCCTTAAAATGTCAGAATAATCCCTTTTTTCTAGAACCCTCAGGGCACAACCCACCCTACCAGAGCATAGATCACAGAATCCTCATTGTTATCCTGTCACCAGCACACCATATCTATGTGCTGTAAATGTTAATTATTAACTATCCTGTGCCCACCAATGTAAAAGAAGTATGTGTCCCTTCATTTTACTTTTTATCCAATCCCAGAGATTTCCCTGCTTTGCTTTCTCCCACTCCCATACTCTACCGCCAATGGATTTCGTGTAACTCTCCTTACATCTCCTTTGATTCTATTGTATAAAATTGTGCTGGCTGGAAAATTACTGCTTGGCTATCGCCTATGGGAATATAGGCTATCACCCATGGGAACATAACATTCTAACAATAAGCTTTCTGCTTCTGTACCCCCGCTTGCACACCTGACCTATGGGTTGACAGGTAGTGAATAGGAGAAAAATAGACCTTTGTGTTTAAGACAGAATGAGGATTGGGATTTAGGGCTTAAAAACCCTGTACCTCTACATTTCGGGGCTGCTTAATTTGGGGTCCGCGTACCCCTGGCAGACCCAGCTGGCTGAATAAAGAGCGTGTTTCCTATAACTCACTGATTTCTGGTGGTCCGTGTGTCTTTTGGGGGCTGGTGACTACAACATCTGGAGGCCCCAGTGAGATCTCAGGGAGTGGCCCTGGGATCTAAGACCGGACCGGCCTCCAAAGCGGTTGCTGTCTCTGTTACGGATTCAAAGGGGTGGCCAACCTGAGACGTTCCAGGGCCCTTGAATGCTGTGATGGGTCAGTACAATCGTCAAGGACACAACCTTTAGGACACACTCTTTGTTCCTGGTCCCAACGGGAATCTGGAATCTCCGAGGCCTCGGTGTCTGGATAAAAGGCACCTTTCTGTTTCTGTTGACCGGTCAGTGGGGGTCCATGGAGAGACTGGACATAGTCATATCTCCCGGACCATGGCCAGGCCACAGGACGCCACCTCCTGTGCCCTGTTGTTGGGTTCTGTTTATTGTCTCTGGTCTTATCTGGGTTGTAGGTGGCAGACTTCTCTGGGTCCACCTACACCCCAGTAATTGTTCTTGTCTGAGTGTCTGATTGTTCTTGTCTGAGTGTCTGATTGTGCTTGTCTGAGTGTCTGTTTTGTGTTTTCTGCGCAAGCGATAGGGGGAAGCCTTAGTTCACAGAAGACACCCTTGGGTTGTCTCCTGCGACATTTCAAAGAAGGGTTTGTAGGAGCTGACTATGGCATAAAGTTTTCTCCAGGCAGACTAAAAACATTGTGTAAAGTTGAGTGGCTGTCTTTTGATGTAAACTAGTCTCCAGAGGGTTCTTTTGACAGGGGTTTAGTAAGGGATGTTTGGAAGATTGTCATGGGAGGCCTGGGACATCCCGATCAGTTTCCCTACATCAATTAATGGTTAAACCTTGTTCAGACACCTCCTCCTTGGCTCTGCCAGTGTGCCCTTTCTCTAGGGGTGTGAGTCTTAGTTGTGGGCCCCCCGAAACATGCAGCAACTGAATCTCCAAGACAGCCCAGTCCCTCAGTCCTCCAATCTCCACTGGAAGACAGTGACCTTCCCCCACCCTACAATCCAAGACAACAGAGGCCCAATAACACCGCCTCACCTCCTCAGACGCAGGCAGGTAACCCCTATGGGCCTCCTGCTCCTGCTCCGGGCGGGGCACCAGCCAATACCACCACCCTGGCCATCCTCCCCTTGCGAGAAGCACCACCCCAGGGGCATCACACAGACAGGCCCTTTATGGTTTACATGCCTTTCTCGACTAGTGACCTGTACAACTGGAAGGCACAGAATCCGCCTTTCTCTGAGAAACCCCAGGCAT
>NW_024341398.1:0-39757 GCF_902729225.1 Pteropus medius | reverse complement strand
ATATATTTCTAGATTTCTGTCTTCGATATCACTGATCCTTTCCTCCATGTGGTCTACTCTATTTCCCAAGCTTGTCATTTCATTTTTCAACTCTTGCAGTGTGTTTTTATATCTCCAGAAGATCTATTCTGTTCTTTCTGATGATTTTAATATCCTTGCTAAAGAACTCATTCTGCTCATCTAGTTATGTTTTCTATTTCAGAAATTGTTGGTATGACTTGTTTCAGAATTCATTGAGTTTTTTCAGAATTAGTATCCTGAATTCTCTGTCATATAAGTTGCATAATTCTATATCTGTAAGCTTATTTTCTGGAGTTTTTTTTTCTTTATTTCTGAGATGCTTTGTCATCTTGGTTGTTCATAATGTTTAATGGACTATTGTTTTTCCTTGGCATTAATGGAAGTGTGTTCCACTTTTTTTCCAGATAGATTTATTGTATAAAAGTCTCTCTTTAGCCTGTTGCAAAGAAGGCACTTTTCTTTTTATTTCCAGTAGGTGGTAACTAAGCCTCTTGGATTCCTGCTTTATATAAAGTCTTAATAACACTTTTTAAATTTACTCGTAGATATTTAATCATGCTCGCTACTCTCAGTTTCAGTTCCTATCAGTGTCAGCGACAGTCTCGGCAGTGTTTGCTCAGATTCCCCTGGGGCTCCATGGTGATCAGTCTCTAAGGTATGGGGGGAAGGACCCTCTGGGTTGCAGGTTAGGCACTGTGGCTCAACCTCAGCTTTGCAATCGTGGCTGGTAAAAATCAACTATTGTTTCTCTGCTGTCCCATTTGTATGTGGAGCTCACAGCACTCTTAGGAGGGCCTGTTCAGGGAAATTGCCTCACCTTCACGCCTCCCCCTTCTCTTGCAAGGAGCTCCAGTGGCTACAGGGAGGCAGCTTCATTTTTTCTCTCAGTCTACCACCTGACACCTGGGATTCTGACCTGTGGTAGCTCTTATGTGCAGATTCCACACTCATATGAGCTGGTATGCAGTTTGGGAATATTTTGTTGAGTTTTAGATGTTCAGTTTATTGTTGTTTCAAGAGACGAAACAATAATAGGAGATCTGGAGACATCTCTCACTCCACCATGTTTCTCAAAACCTAATAATCTGGTTTTCATTTTGATCTTTTAATGTCATCCTTTGAAGGAAAAAGGATCTTAATTTTGGTATAATAAAATATGTTTTAATGACTTTCTTTTTTTGTATCTACTTAAGAAATCTTTATTTATCATTCATCACAAGGATTTTCTCTTATTTCTACTAGGCCTTTTTTATGTTGGTTTTTACATTTGAGTCTGTGACCCATTTTGATTTGATATTTACATATGATGTGAGGTAAGGTTCGATATTTATTTTTTGCCCATGTAGATATTTAATTGCTCTCCCACTATTTGTGGAAAGGCTTTCCATTCCCATGGATTGTCCTAGCATCTTTGTCAAACTCAGCTAAAGATAGAGGTAAGTATCTTTTTCTAGACTCTGTATTCTGTTCCATTTTTCTATCAATTTATTACTTTTCCAATTCCCCACTGATTTTAGTGTAGAAAATTTATAGTAAGTTTTGAAGTCAAGTATTGCACTTCCTCTAAATTTTTTGGTCTTTTCCAAAAAATGTTTTGGCACCTGTGCATCCTTTGCATATTTTACAAATTTTAGAAAAGGTCTATCAGTTTCTAGAAAATGTCTGCTGCATTTTTTCATTGATATTCTATTAAATGTATACAGAAATTTGGACTGAACTGACAGTTTGACAATATTGAGTATTTCAGTCCATGAAAATGATATCTTTCCACATAATTATCTCTCAGCATTTAATAGTTTCATAGTATGGTTCTCATATGTTTTGTCAATTTTTTCTGGATATTCTATATTTTTTCTAAGTATATTAAATTGATTTTTACAATTTCTCATCGCAGTTGATCTCTACTAATATATCAACTGTTAACATCAGTTAACATTTAATAGCATATTCTTGCTAAATTCATATAATTATTTCAATGGTTGTTTTGTGAATATCTTAAGATATTCTAGTCAAATAGACATAATGCTTACTGAGAACGGTACTTTTTGTCCCTTGCAATTGTAATTTATTTTTTCTTACCTCATTTGGATTTTCTCAACACGTGTATAGAAACTTGTTAATTTATAAATATTTGAGCTCTTCTTAAATATCTTCTTTTTCATTGCTTTTTCATTTATTTATTGTATTTAGAAAAAGATATTTTATGCAATTATAAAACTTTAAAAGTTACAAACCTTGCTCTATGAGTCACCATAATAGCTGTTTGTAAACCCACCAATAGCTCCTGAAAGGGTGCATATCATGCACTTTTGTGAGTAATATTGTCCAGATTACCTATTCTCTTACTGTTTTTTTTTTTGATGTTCTACAGGTGAATGAAATATAGATGTGAAGATTTCCTACTATGATTATAGAATTATCAAGTAAGTGTTTTAAGTGTTCATCCCCATATTTTGAGGTTATTATTTTAGGTACATGCAAATATATGACGTTTATGTTTTCCTAATAAATTAAGACTTTCATATAAATGAAATAAACCTGTTTATCTTTAGTGATACAGTAGTTACTCAAGTTGTTTATGCTTACTGTTGGCATGGTAAAGTTTCCCTATTTATTAATTTTTACATTATCTATATATTTTAGCTTTAAAATGTGTTTCATGTAGAGAGTACATATTGGAGTCTGGCTTTGTAATCTATTTTTTGCTTTTTAATTGTAGTGTTAAAATAATTAACATTTAATGCGTGCATATGTTTTTGAAACTTACAGTGACATTTTTGAAAAATCTTTGCTTTTATCTGTCTTCTCTTCTGTCAATTCTCTTTTTTCTTTTTCCTGCACTCTTTTAGATTAGATATTTTAAAATTCCATTTTACATTATCTATTGCCTTATCATGCTTGCTTTATAAATTAGCTTATACATTTTAAACTAAATAACCTACTTAAGTTAATTATGTGCCACCTGTGTACTTTAGAAGCCTGTTTCAAACAATACCTTCAGGACAGGTGTTCTAAAAGTAAATAACCACACCTTCCTGCCCTGCTTTCACACATTCCACTGAGAGAATTTGGAAAGACTTTCTCCATTCAAGTGCAGAAAATTATGACTGCTCCTTCTCAGAGTTCTGTGGAGTCAGCAGTGCTCAAACTATCAGTAAGTTAATATTTTATGTTTTTAAATCTAATATTGTTCTGCAGCTCAGCATTTATTTTTATATTGGACCCACATGTGCCATACCTGTTCTCCTTATCTAGGAAGTTAAACTAGACCGAGGAAGTCCATCCTTCACTACGTTAACAGGACTAGGAGAACCTCTGGACACACAGAGTTTTATGGCCCTCTATGACTATTCTTATTTCTTTCATCTTCTCAAACTGAATTTCCAATATCTAATGTCAAAAACAAAACTTTAGGGTTATACAATTTAGAAGAAATAAAATGTTCATATATTGACCGAACATAGAATTTAGATACAAACCCTTTTTATACCAATATACACTCTCTTTTGCACAGCAGCACAGTCATTCATAGTTTCAGTGTTACATACAGATAGACTGTCTGATCTTGAAGGGAGAAAGCGTCTCTAGGGGTGACATCGCTTTAAAAACATTAAAAAGTAATATGCACAATGTGTTTTAATAGTGCTTTCAAAAAGAATATAAGAACATCTTATTTATGATGTGTTTCATAATCTCTTTTTTACAGCTAAAATTACAAAAATACACGCATTAAAATTGGATAATATTATGACCTTGATAACGTCAACCTTTAATGACTCCAATGTGTTATTTCAGGTATTTCAATGCCTTGGATGAAGTTGGAATTAATTTACTATTTAAAAATTAAAGGAGAATTTATTTTATGTGAGATAAAAAAAAGAGACCGCTCATCCAGAATAATTAAGATTCCTACTAATAGTGGAGAATGACCAAAATTAATGTAGGAAGACTGTGATAAGCAAGAAACAAATTTTATTGAGTTATGTTTTATAGTCATGAACAATCCATTTCAGTAGGAATTTTCTCAATGCAAACATAACTTCATTTCTCAGACAGTATATTATGGGGTTAAACACTGGTGTCAAAGTGGTGTAAAAAAGAGAAAGAAATTTGTCCATTACTGTGCAATGACTGGACTTTGGTCTCAAATATGTAATGATGCCTGATCCAAAGAATAAAGCCACAACCATGAAATGAGAAAAACAAGGGAGAACGCCTTGGCTCGCCCAATTGCTGATGGCAGCTTCAGGATGGTCAAGATTATTTTCACATAAGATCCAAGAATCAACATAAAAAGAATAGTGACAACTAGAACAGTAACCACATCAATCAACATCTCCATCATCAAAGTGTCCCCACAGGCAAGCTTAAGTATTGGAGGTACATCACAGGAAAAGTTATTCAACAGGTGAGATCTACAGAAGGGTAGAGAGAAGATCTGGTAGGTGAAGCCTACATGTACTGAATTTCCAATCATCCAACAGCCATCTTCCAACTGAATACTCAGACTATTGTTCATGATGAGAGAGGAGAATAATGGGTTGCAAATGGCCACATACCTGTCATAAGCCTTAGCAGTTAGAATAAAGCAGTCTGTGGCTCCCAAGACCAGAAAGAAATACATTTGAGTTGCACAGACCAGAAAGGAAATGTTTTTGTTTTATCTGCAAAGATCTATTAGCAATCTGGGACAGTCACTGACACATAACATCTTTCTGAGGAAGAATTTTCCCAAGGAAAAAATACATGGGGGTCTGAAGTGAAAGATCCACCTTAGTTATTATAATTATCAGGCTATTTCTTATTAGAATAATCATATAGATTATCGAAAACACCCCCAAAAGAAATCTTTGAATCTGGAGAACATTGGAAAATCCAAGCAGGATGAAATACATCGATACAGTGCAGTTTCCCTGTAGGGATTCTTGAACTGTGGATTCCATATATGAATAAAATGATTGCGAAGTTCGGAGGTCACTTCAGTCCACTGGGCCCAGTTGCAGAATGGGACAATTTAAATACATGGTTTCAAACCCAGTGACCCAGGATAGATATTCAGTGTTTCTTTTTGTTGGTTTTGCGTTTTGAGAATATATTACAATCCAAAAGCCTAATATTGCAATATGTAGAAACAGAAGAAAATCTTTACCTGTCTTCTTCCTGTTTATATTAACAATATGAATAAATGAATAACACAGCCAACCTGACAGTAATAAAATAAGAGCAAAGCATGCCGGGTGGTCCAGTCTCAGCATCAGAACTACTTAGGGGACTTGTAACATTCTCTCATGAGAAATGTACATCCTTCCTGATCATTCTGGTCTCTATGTGCTTTCTCTTTGTATTTTTTTTGTCTAGCCCCTTCTCGTTTACAATCCATTTACGTGATGTTTTCATGTTTGGTTTTACATTTTCCTGTAAACTTCATCTCAGATAAGCAAAGGACAAGGTCATCAGTCAGACTCCAATGCAGGTCAACGTCAGTCCTGCCCTGGCTGCTTAATTCCTGGGGAAGAGACTTAGTCACTGATCAGAAAAGTAAGGACTATAGCCTTGCTCCATCATAGAACAGTATTTTATTTAATATAGGATAAAAGCTTATATTAGTAATAATATATCATAACAAGTCATATGTTCACTTGAATTTCAGAATATGAAAAAAGATACAAGATTTTGTTTTAGTATGTTCTTATCCCCACCATGATCCTCAACAATCTTAGCAGCTCTACTTATACCCTGAATGTTGGCATCATTTAGGAGTAATTAGGTAAGTTTTGGTAATTACACAAAGAAAAAGGAAAATAAAATGTATAAGAGAATTTGATCATAAGATTCACACCTGAAACCAGAGGAAATATGAAATTATATAAATTATATAAATTTATATAAAATATAAAATTTGTATACTTTTGTCCACATCTAAATGTGTATATATATTAGAATATGTAATTAATATATCATATATTATGAATACTATATATTATACATAATAAATATTTAAAATATCTATATTTGAATAACCTTTCAAAAACGGTGCTAAATGTAGTGTAGATTTAGCCTAATGATCTCTTTAAATAATTAAGTATTTTAGATCAAGTAAGTTCAGACTCTCACCCACTGTGCTGGGTCCTAGACATCATGTTTGTGATTTCCCACCAGCCTTCGTTCATGCTAAACCGTGACCTTTGTGACAGATTGGCATACTCCAAAATCTACACTGTAATAATTTTTGAAGTTTCTCCTCCATTCCTGACTCCAAATTCGTCTCCTCCTCCTACAGAATACAACCCCCTTTTCTCCTGTTAAGACCCCAGTTCCTCTTCCCTCTCACAAATCCCAAAGGAATGAAACAATTTATAATTTCTTCTTTTCCATTTCTTACTTCTCAGTAATCTTATACTCCTTTCTTCTCTGTTCAGTAAATCCTCTATTTTGACATTAATGTTAATTTTCCACAGCGTACCTAAAGATAAAAGTTCCCCCTTAGCTCACTTCTGCTGTGGCTCAGAAATGTAGGAAGAGGAATCAAGAACCTGGGACATTTCAGATTCAAACAATACTTTCTATAAACTGAGACTGAGGACACATGCCCGAATCTTCTCTTTCCATCTCTACTTTGGTTTTATTTGGCCTTTCTCTCTCTTTCTTTTCCTCTTTTCACATTTAGTTTGTTATTTTCCTGTTTTACGTCTTCTCAAAACTTTCAAGATTCTCTATCACTTCAGAAGTTAGTCCTTATGAAAAACAACAGCAACAAAAACATAACTGAATTTTCAGTGACCCAGATGTGTTTGATGATTGGATCAGGAAATCAATCAATATATATTTTATAGCGTAGATTGTAGTTTGCTATGGATAAATACTATGTATGTGTTTTATAGAAAATATGTTAAATGCTAAAGATGCTAACGGTAAGTGCTATGACTTCAGTTTATGTCTTCACAGGCTTATGGTGAAGTCAGACAGATAAGTCAGGTATCACCCTAGAGTGTGTGACGTAGAGTGATTCACAGGTATTATGGGAGCATCAGAGAATCTCTTAAGGAAGCAACATCTACTTTAAGATTTTGTCAGATCTAGCAGTCACGTCATAGAATCATTTTGTTAATTTTACATTTTTGCAAAGAAAATAAAACCTTTCCCTGGGAAGAAGATGCCCTCATGTCCTTATTTAGTTTCGTAATACAATAGCTATTTGAGTGCTTACACAGGTGAGTGGTTTATAAATATCCCATCAGGAAAATTTAACAAGATTTCAGTTCTTACTGACCCAGAAACTTGAAACTGAGTTACTTCAAATGGAAATTAGTTCTATTCTCATAATACGTCCTTATTTAAATCATCAAAACTTAATTTTCCTTATTCGAAACTAGGAATAATAATATATAACTCAGGGAAATGTTTTGAGGAGTAAGTTAAGTGCTTGATTTATAATAGGCAGGTGCAGTTCTATTAGACCTTGTTATGATTGTTATACTTATTATCATGCTTATTGTTTCTATCATTACTCTTTTACATATTTTTTTTTTCCTTTTGCACTTTGCTCATCTTTTATCCTGCCCTAGAAGGAGCCTTTTCTGTCTGGGAGAGAAGACAATGTAAAGGCAAGTGTTTTGTCAATAGTACTGAGCTTAAAATTAGTAGACTATGATTCTATGCTGTGTAGATACAAACCTGCAGCAATACCTAGGGAAAAACAAGTTAAATTACTGGGCTTTTATTTTCAGTTTTTTTTTCTCTCATTTGTTTCAGTCACCTGTATGTAGAGGACACAGGAAAAGTAGACTTTGTTATAGAGATGTAAGCAAAATGAAATTGAAAGTTTAACATAAATTGTTTAATATACGAACGCATTGCCAGAGATAACCTCATTTGATTTTTCTTTTTCTAAAATCAATCTACTCCCTCTGTTAACTGTTAATGGTATTTTTCTGTTGTAACATAGGAATTACAGTTCCTTTACTATTTTTTTCTGTTTATCATAAACTAGCATAACTATGAGTAGAGAGCCCTGATTAATTAAAAATATTTTTTATTTTTGACAATTTTTGAACATTTATCATATACTAACAACCTTGTTGATTACTTTATCTGTATTATTGCTTTTAGTACATTCTGAATGAAGTAGATACTATTATTATTCACATTTTGCATTGAGCTAGAGGAAGAAAGAAGTTAAACTTGGCCAACATTAAGAAGGTTGTGTAACCTCACTGATTTCAACCTTGGAAGTGCAAAGCCAGCATCCATATTCTTCATCAGAATACAATGAGCGTCATGGAACAGCCAATAGAATATATTATTTTTAATTTAATATTCTGAATAATATCAATAAATTTAAAAAAATAAAAAACCACAACAGTATGGTGTTTTTATGTCATTTTTTAACTCATTCAATGTTATAAAAATTAAAGACACATTACTTATGGATAGAATCTGTATATATTAAGTTCAGAAGATTTACCTCATAAATTAATCTTATTGGAAAAATAGTTTTCTTTGATAACGATCCTTAAGTTGAAGAAACACTACCGTAAAACAAGTGACATAAAATAATTACTGCTTACCTATTTATATTGTGGAGAAATCACCGAGTGTTGCTTTTTTAATAAAGACTATGGTCTATGTAATAGAAAACTTTAATTTAAATTATTTCAACATCCAATCTGCCATTCTTATTTTTCTTAAAGCTCATATTTCACTTTTAAATCAGTGTATCTTTGGTAAAAATAGTCCCTTATTCATTGGGAAAGCTTCTTTTCTCCACGATGTGTTGCATGTTTAACTCAATCTATTTAACAAGTGGTAATTGAGAAATGATCCAAGGCCGTGTCTGGTTGGATTAACATTGCACTGAAGATGGTCTCTGTGGAATACAATCTGAGAAGCATAGTCTCCTGGCTACTCCTCTCCATCTTCCTCTCCACTCTCTCCTCATTTGGAGAGCAGAAACAATTCCCCTTCGGGAAAGGCTGTACTAAGACATTCACAGTCTTCAAGTTGGTCTGTAGCTACATATGAAAGCTGAGGATACTAGATTTGCAATGCTAAACACCATTTCTTAACCTCAGAGAATGTAACCTGGACAATTTCTAGAGTTCATGCATCTTCTAAATTGTTTATTTGTTAATGTTCTCTGTTCCTGCCATGATCGTATTTTTTTTTTTTTTAGTTACAGATATTTACATAAGAAAAAGATGTGTCTGGACAGGGAATATAGTACACCAAGTCTCAAGGTTTCTCTATCAGAAAGTGAGGGTGGGAAAATGACATTAGAAGGCTATAACATGATAGGAGAGAAAAGATAGTGACTTTTGAATTTTAGCTACAAATTTTGGGGAAGGTATATAAAATAATTATTCCAAGATTTTAATTCATTTTAAAATAAATTTATTGGGTGATATTGGTTAATAAAATTATGTAGATTTCAAGCATGCAATTCTATAATACATCATCTGTATATTGACAGCATTGTGTGTTCATCACTCAAAGTCAAATCTCCATTCAATATATATATGACCCCCTTTACCTTTTTCTACTTTCTCCCTACCTTTTTCCTCTGGTAACCACTAAACTGTTGTCCGTGTCTATAAGTTCTTGTTGCTTTGTCACATTCGTTTGTTGTTTTCAGTTTTATATCCCACATATGAATGAATCATCTGATTCTCGACTTTCTCTATCTGACTAATTTTGCTTAGCTTGATATTCTCAAGATCTATCCATGTCATCAAAAATGTCAGAATTTCATCTTTTTATGGCTGAATAATATTCCATTGTATATATGTACCACATTTTCTTTTTGCTTCCTTGATTTGAAGATTCTTTCATTTATCATCATTCAGTGCTCACGGCAGTCATTAATTTTTACTATGTCCATGTTTACAATCTTAAATTTGTCCATCTCTGTATCTATTGTTACAGCCCTAATTTTAGTTATTTTTAAAGAAATTACTCTAAATGTTATATATTCTGATTCTTTTTTGTTCATAAAAATAGGTTGTTTCTTTCAAGGATTAAAGATGATTAGGCTGATTCTGAAATTTCTCTGCTAGATGCTAAATATTCCTTAAGACATTTAATAACAATAAGCAAGGATAAAATGTAAGAATTTTCTTTGCTACATAGTTTTACATTTACCGAATAAAAGGTTATGCCTTGTGATTTACATATCACGTTCTCTTTATAATAAATGAATACTATATATAAAACATAATATATAAATCAGATATTATTTGAAATGCTGCCACTGTGAGGAAGTCAATATTTTTTTCTAATGTAGAGAATAGACTGATGATTGCCAGAGACCGGGGGTAGGTGATGGGCAAAATGGGTTAAGGTGGGCAAAATGTACAAGCCAACAGTTATAAAATAAATAAGTCACAGGGATGCAATTTGCACCATGGTGACTCTAGTTAATAATACTGATTGCATATATGAAAGTTGTTAATAGAGTAGATCTTCAATCTTCCTCCTAAGAAAAGAAATTTTTGTAATTATGTATGGTAATGAATGTAAATTAGTCTTATGGTGATCACACAATATGTACAAACATCAACTCCTACATGTAAGACAAATATAAACTTAAATGTCAATTGTACCTTGATTATAAAAAGAGAATAAAATATTTTTGTGTTTTACATATTGCATTCTCTTTGTAATAAGTCTAAACAATAAATAAAAATTATAATAAATAAATCAGAACTTTTTTGAAATCCTACCACTGTGAGGAAGTCAGTATTTTCTTCTAATCCACAGCCTCCCAGATATTGTGCTATGAATAAGTACCCACTATCTACATGCACATGCAACATTTATGTGAAATTATGGACTGCTATTCTTTTTTATTTTAGAAAAATGGAGTTATGATTTAATATACATGTACATTCTTTCTCACATATCAGGAAACTTGGAATGCCTTCAGCAAAGCAGATCTAATACACTGTCTTGAGAGGCCCTGTAGGATTGTATGGTAAAGATGTTTTCTAGCGTCTTAAATTTCACCGAGAGTGCCTTTTTTTTGCTTCCAGTTTTCTTTTGCTCTAGAAAAAAATAAATTTTGAACAAACATATGTAATACTCATTTTTGAGTAAATAAATTTACACCACATGAGGTTACTTTGACACAGTTCTTTTTAACTAAAAGGATAAATATTTTGATTTTACATTCAAAAGATAAAAAGTGCCAAATTATGGCCCTAAAAAAAGGATACAGAATTTATTTTTATGATTCGAATAAAAGGACCTTAGTGAAAAGACTATTTATATGGTGTATTAATTTCATTGGCTACTGTAATAAATTTCTAGAAATTGAGTGGCCTAAAACTATAAAAATGTATTTTCTCTCAGTTCTAGAACCCAGAGTCCAAATCACAGTTCTGACCAGGTCTCACTCCTCGCAAGAGAGAATCATTCTTTGCTTCTTCCAGGTTTTGGAGGCTCTTGAACTTTCTTGATTCTTGGCTACATCACTCCAGTCTTGTCTCCATCTTCACATGTTCTTCTTTGTGTCTCTGTAACTGCTTTTCTAGTATTCTTATGCTTTTTTGCTTTATGAGAACACTGGTCATAGTATTTAGTACCCACTTTAACGATGGATGATCTCATTCCTTTAATACATCTTCAAAGGCCTTTTTTCCCCTCAAATAAGACCATATCTGCAGGTCCTAGATTTACATATATTTAGAGGCCAACATCAACACAATACACATCGATATGGAAAGTTAAAGTGAAAATCCTGGAAACTTCTAAAAATAAATTGATATTCCCAAAACAAAAACTACAACCTGAAGGAAAGAGGTTAACAGAGGACAGTTAGTGTTGGAATAATAAAGGAGGGGATTTGTGGTCTTAAAACACCATGGACAGTGACAAAATAAAAACAAAGAAAAATGTAAAATAAATACTAAGTTTACTCTGCTTCCACCTTCTCAGTTGCTGCTTATTTCTTGCATTGGCTAAGTCAAATGAGAGTACAGAGAAGGTCAATAAAGAAATCTGAAGGAAAGGGAAATTAAAGATAATATATCACAGAGCATGACCCTAATCCCTGATTATATATCATAACACTTGGTTAACCATCACTGTATTGCTCAAGCGATTTCTTAACTCCCTAGTTTACAGGGAGAGGAAACAGGGATATTCAAATTAGATTGTTACAATGGAGATAATTTATGCTTTTATTACAAGGAATCCCTTTACCTAACCCTATAAAACTAAGGGCCCTTTACATAATGTGAAGTTACTATGATGACATTAATGATCATTATTTAGAAACAGACATAAAACTAGATAGTTTTTCTTTTACAGCTACATGATAAAAAATAAGAATTTCATTTTCCATAATTTCAAAAATTTTTGTGTTATAATAATAACTGACTTAATATTTTTCTCAGCGCCACCATAATGTCTTTGTTCCTCAGAGTGTATATAATGGGATTCAGTGTGGGAATAAAAACGGTATAGAAAAGAGAAATCACTTTCCCAATTTCTTCAGATTGATGTGGTTTTGGTTGCAAATAAGTGATAGTAGCTGTTCCATAGAATAAGACCACAACGATCAGGTGAGAAGAACAGGTGGAGAAGGCTTTCGCCCTCCCGCTGGCTGATGATATTTTGAGAATGTTGGCAATAATTTTTCCATAGGAGACAATGATCAGCAGACATGGAACCATGACAAACACCACTGCAGCTAGATAAACTGCGATCTCATTCAGAAATGTGTCCCCACAAGCAAGCTTGAGAACTGGGGGGATGTCACAGAAGAAATGATTAATCCTGTTAGACCCACAAAAGGGCAGAGAAAAAATCTGACATGTTTGCCCAATTACAGCTGGAACTCCACTGACCCAGGAGGCAATGGCCAGCTGGATACAGACCTTGTGGTTCATGACCAGCGGGTAGTGCAGAGGGTTACAAATAGCCACATAGCGGTCATAGGCCATCGCTGTCAGGAGGAGACATTCTGAGACTCCAAACATAAGGACAAAGTACATTTGTGTGGCACAAGCAACCAAAGAAATGTTTCCTTTCTGGGTCAAAAGATCCATGAGCATTCTTGGGACAGTGACTGTTACATAACAGATTTCTAAAAAGGAAAAATTGTTAAGAAAAAAATACATGGGGGTCTGGAGGACAGGGTTAATTCTGGTTATCAAAATTATGATGCTATTGCACATCAGGATAGCCAGATAGATGACCAAAAATATCCCAAAAAGAATCCATTGGCTATTGGGAATATCGGAAAACCCCAAAAGAACAAACTCAGTTATTGTAGTCATATTTGATTTTTCTGTTTTTAATTGGTTCTCCATCTGCAAATATTGTAAATTCAGGATGGTTAATTCATTAATGTTCTTGAATTACATTTTCCCCCTCTGCTAACTGCTTTGGATGCATGAATGTATTTCTATTATCTCTAAACTTATGTCTACCTTCACATTGCTATGTTTCTTGAAAGTGAATTTTGAAACCTCAGGAAGGAACTGATTTGCACTTGAGATCAATCGAAAAAATGTAACAGAATATATGTTTTTTATACTTTGAAGTAATGATACCAGGGATAATGAAAAGTGTGCATTCTTATTTAGAGCTTATCGTGCAGAAATAATTTCTAATTTTTTTTCACTCCCATAGAAAGTGGGATAATTGTACAGGCTTTTGCTAATGCATTTGTCTGCATTCACCAGTTTGTTTCTGAAATGATTGATTTATTACACCTCCTTCAATTTAAAGTGTTTCCCTAAAGCTTTGTTTAAGTTTTATATAAAATGTGTTTTAAGTCACTTCATTTGTAGTTTAATTAGAATCAATTTTCTTTCACCAAGCCTTTGTTACTGAGGCAATAAGTATATGCAATATTATCATGCCACTTTATGTACCTCTCTCCCCACTCATGTTAAATATGGACACCATTAATCTCAGCATACTGTTCAATAACTTTCCTTATTAACACCCCCATACAGTATATAATAAATATCATTTCACTTTTAACTCAATCAATATATATAACCCACTCATCCCAATACTTTTTTACATTTCCCTTCTTTCCTAGGTAATTTTCTAGAGTCACGTATTTCCACTGAACTAAATACAATTCTATTTCTCTTGTTGCCCCCTTGTAACTTTCCCTAATAAAGTGTAACTTTGATTAAGTCCAATTATATTTACTCTGAGTATACAAATTGCTGGAGCCTATGAATGAAACTAACACACACACACACACACACACACGCACAATTTTGTTTCACTTCATATTAATTCCATTTGATATCAGGCAGTCAATACTGCTTGACTACTTCCACTACACTTTATTAATATTTGTTATTTAACTTTCCAAAACTAATATACAACAAGGATTCTGTTTTCTATCTGATCACTCTACTACACATGTCTTCACTTGTTACCCCAATACCTGATATTTTTTTCATTAATAATTTGGTAAATAAACTTAGACAAATAGTCTCTTACATTCCTCTATTTTATTAGTACTGGTTCTCAGAATTACCTTTAATGAATAATGCTGATTATAAATGTCTTTACTATCATCATTTGACCTACATCTAATTTTTTAGTACTTTATAATTAAGAAAGTAGGGAACTATGTGAGTTATCATAGTAGTTAACTCATTTTCCAAGGATTTAGAATTTCATGCCTTTTGGTTTTATTTTTTGTATCTTGATCCTGCTATTAAGAGACATCTTTAAATAAAATAGTCTAACGAAACTATTACAGCTTACCTTTATAGATTTGCATGAAGATGTCTATGTGAGTGCAGGTGTTTATTAACCTGTAAACTTGTTAAGTTCTTCTGTCATGTTTAAGAGCCACTGTAATTCTATGACATCCTTGCTGGTGTGAAACATTGGCTGCTCTTAAATAGGAAGCAGCCACACTCATCTGGGGGAATCTTCTCTTGTGTGTCAATTAAATTCCTTAACATTGCTTTTTTTGTCAATTATCAGGGTTTATTTTTTAAAAGCAGTTTCTTTGTAGGTGGCTTGCTCTTCTCTTCTCCCTTCTTGGCATGAAGCTCCCCTCAATGAGGGACTCCCTTGGTGAAGAAACACCACTTAATTATCAAGTAGTACTTTCAGAAGAAAGTTAAAAAGCATTCCACCAATTGTATTTCAGACTCCTAATAATTGATATGGATTTGCCTTCCTTTCTTTTCTTTCCATAATTGATCCAAATCTAGATCATCCACACTGTTAGAAAAATGTGTCACATGTTGTATCAAATGAACATGGAGTGAACATTTAACACGTTGGGTGGTGAGAGTCCTTTTCAGAAGCTGAACTCTGTCGATAGATTAATTTATGAAAAATTAAAACATGTTGTGTCTGCTGATGAAAAAAACTGTATGGATTTATTCATTTTATGACATTTACTCAGGCATCAGGGAAGGTTTCCAGTGGATTCAAAATGTAAGCTAATGCAAAAACAAATATTTAAAACAAGAAATTTAAAACAAAAACAAACAAAATTTATGCTAAAGTCCTGATCCCATTTCAGATACTTTGAATCAGGTATGGAGGTAACATTATCATACACAATAATTCTACTGATAACTATATTTGTTTTTTCCTGTTTCAATATTCTTTGAGTATCCGACGTGTGATTCTAAATACATTTCTTTTTTTTTTTAATTTTAATTCTCCTTCTCTTTACTACAGCATATCTCTCATACATTGCCCTCTGTGCTCTTTATTATGACTAATATGGTATTTATATGGGGCTTCCATCATGAGAACGGCATGTGTGATATGCTTCCAGGAAGTGTGTCACTTCCTTATAGACTGGGACAAATTGAATGTTCATCCCCCATTAAAATGGAGAATTTAAATATTTTCTTATTTAATTAAATATCATCACTACTGAAAAAATATGTAAAAACTAAAACAATTCCTCAGTTATATCAGTGACTGCATGCACAAAATCAAGAAGCATCTAACACTTGTTTCACAGAACAATTTTACATTTAAAAATAAGGAAACACTGGTTCTTCTCACCCCAGAATTTCACTTTGTGGTCTCCTAGTTTGTACTTTGTGGTCCCCTTTTAGATTTTTCAACATTCAGAGACCTGAGAATTACAGACATGCAAAATAAGGAAAAAAGTGTGCTCTTAAGAGCCTCAGCACAGAAGAGACACATCACTTCTAAACACATGCCATTGTAGGAACAAATTGCACGTCTAACAAAGACATGAGAGGGCTAGAGAATTTTGTTCACTGTGTGTCAAAGACACAGAAACATTTGGAGAACATCAAGCCAGATTCTGCCACTGTCCTCAGTTTTAGTCACTAACAGTGTGCTATGGCATGATGTAACATACTTACACATTTAGATTTAAGTTTTAACAGGATATTTACATAACAGAACAATTATGTATGGTATATGGTTATGTATTTTATTTGGCTTTTTAGACAATTGTTTCTAATGCAATGTCATAATTTTTATTTTTAAATTATCAATGTTACTGAAGCATAATTTACAAAAAATAGAGTACAAACATTGAACTAGATTTAATGAGATGTCAAATGCGATAAGATTTAAGAAACATATACACTTACGAAAGCATGTCCACAATGATGATACAGAACATTCACAATATCTGAACATTTCCTCATGTAGATTCCTAATTCGTCCTTTCTCTACCCCAACCCTGGGGAACCACGGATCAGATTTCTGCAACTATCGATCATTTATAATCCATTAGAATGTGTTCGTTTATCCTGATGTCTTTGCTCACAGTAAGGGTTTTACCTATATTCTACCTATGTTTAAGTCATTTATTGTCAGTGCTGACTTGAATAAGCTTTATTTTGTTCAATTACTTATGTTGTATGGAATTTGGGTTGTTTCTTGATTTTTGGCTACCTTAATCTCAAAGAATGTAACTTGGGAATTATCTAGAGTTCATGCATCATCTAGATTGTTTATTTGTGAATGTTCTCAGTTCATATCATGGGTAGAAAATTTTTATTTAAGGTACAGATATATACATAAGAAAAAAAAGGATAATGTACCTCTAGTTATATAACTATATAAGGTGCCGCACTATATTCTTCAGAATGCACAGAAAACTTTAGACCCCCTAGATTGCTCACTATGTCTACCAAACTACTGTTTATCTTTTAAGCTAAACTAGTATATCCCTAAAGGTGACCTATTATTTTCGCATGCAAAGTTAAAACTTTCTAATGTAATACTCTCATATCCTCCCAATGTAATTTCTATTTTGACCTTTATTATTATGTTGTATTATTTATTCCATAACTTGACAACTTTTCCTTCAGAAACTCCTTGATTCCCTGGTATTTGTCTTCTTTACTTTCTGGTGAACATCCTTCTCCAAGAATAGATTCCTCTACATAGAACACTTGGCCTTTATAAGAGACTCAATAATTTACACCCATATCATTAATCTTTCATAATCGCTAATTATGTATGTTGTGTTCTCTCACATTGTTAGCAGAGAATAAAATGTCTGGAAAGGAGTATGAATAAGAACACAATATATGTTAGCGTGAGCAAGAGTGAAAGCAGGGAGACCAGATAGGAAGTTATTCCAACGACCTGTATGGAAGATGAGGGTGGTCGGGATCAAGGTTGTAGTCGTGTATATATTGTAAGAATTGGTCACAGGATTTACATAGACTTTATGCTCAAATATTTCCTTCCATTTTGATTCTCGTTTTTATCATACATAAAAACAGCCACATTAGAAAATATGACATATTTGTGTGTGCCAGAGGGTTGGGTTCAGATCAAATATATTATGTTCATCTGAACAGATCTATAATGAAGAGCTGCTTTGTGTGAGTCTCGTATGAAGATAGCAACCTGATCTTTAGGGGTGAAAATGTAACATGTATGCATTTTTAAACAGAAAAATCAAAAACCAGAAATAATTGAATTGTATTTTGCAATTCATTAATACTGATAAAGATCACTTGCAATGGCCCATTTAAAAATAAAACTTGTTTCTGGTCACTCTGCTTCTGACTTCTGTTGGTATCGTTCTGTGAGCCCATGCTAACTGTCCATTTTTGGCACAACTACTGGAAGATGAGCTAAGTTGTTACTATCGACTGCATATATATCTTTATCATTTGCTCTTTAAATGTGTTATTTGTTCTTATTCACAATCTCTTACCAATTCTAGCACTTCAGATTATAATGACATACTCTTCTAACGTAACATGTGATCTGGGCATGATGATTTTATGATTTCTAAAATAAAACCTCGTTCTTACTTAACACTTTTTTTTTATGCTACTTATTCTGTTTTCCAGCAAAATAAACCATCTATTTGCACATTCCCCAAGTCTGTACCTTTTTTTTATTTTTATGTTTCCCTCACCAGTGTGTTAATGAATCTGACATAGTCTCAACACAAACTTATCTAGTAAATTTTATTTTATTAATTTTATTTGTTTTACAACACATGGTAAGTATGATCGTACAAATTTGGGAGGTTGAGGTTTGGAAGCCGAGTCAGAAAGTCAGAGTTTTTGACATAAATCTTCATCTGATTGATGTCCTGTTGGCAAAAATTCAAAATTTCTTGGCCAATATTCACCACTTCTTTCCTTAGAAACAAATCTGGAAGCAATAAGTTCTTTTAAATGACTGAAATATCACAAGGTCTCTTCTGAGACTCAGTAGTGATGTGTGGACGTATTCAACAATTTCATGATTAAAAACAAAATAATAAAATAATCTTAGAAATAATATATTCTAATTTTCTCATCCAAAGCAGTAAATTATATGTAAGTTTAGCAACAAGTGTCCACATTTCTGCTTTCTGATGAAACATACTATTTGACACTCATTTCACCTATTTTCGATAAATCTATTTGTTTTAATATTGTTTCTATAAAGCTACATATTTTCTTTTTTAACAGTTAAATATCGATTTATTTAAGTCAGTGAGCACATTGCTTGTAAATATGCTACATAATTTTATTCTGTAAAAGTGGTTACATTTGTCAGTAAATTGAACAGAAATACTATTCTGATCAGTTTCAAGCTATATGTTTTCCCTAAAGCTCTTTGTATGTTCCTCTTCCACAGATTATATATTCTCACATCAATTCAACTACTTTGTAATTGATTTTTTCCTTATACACCCCTGCCACTTGGGCATTACCTCCTTGGCATAATAATGTTCATCTCTGACCATTGAAATGTGTTATGAATTAACACACTCTCTTTGATTTTATTTGACCAGTGTGGAGATGAATGAGATTACTACTTCATTTTATCTTTGAATTAGCTTTTAAAATTATTGCTTAAAATATGTATGTCTTTCCATTTTTTATAGACTCTTGAAAATTACATTGCCTGTTATTTTACACTTAAACTAAATCCAAAATTTCTTTGATATAGTAATATCACATTGCACACATTGTTTCTGCCTAAATGGAGGACTCCATCTAGTCATGATTTTTTTATTGTTTTTGGATTTCTGTGATTCTTAAATATTGATTCTTTAACTCCTTCCATCTCGTTGGCTTATTTTTATAATATTGTAACATTCACAGGTTTTGTGAGCTATCGTCTATTTGGCCTCATCTAGTAACAGATGAAAATATTGACTAAAACATACTTAAAATGGATACATTTCAATTTCATTAATTTTAATAAATAAATTACATAAAAAACATTGAATAAGGCAAAACTTTAATTGATATGTGTATATTTGGGGAATGTAGTAACATTAAATATTCAAGTAAAATAAAAGACCAAGAATATTAGAAAACCAGAAAACAATGGTGGTTGCATAGCAAAGAAGCAAAAAATATTACATTCATTGGAGATGGTTTAATAAATATTGTCAGGTAAAAAAAGAATGATAAAATCACATTCAATATAAAAATTAGAAGTCTATTAATACTTTTACAATTTAAATTTCTTGTGAGTTAAATAAAGTGAAAAATATTTGGAACATTTTTGACACAAATACATTGAACAATTAGCAGAAAATATGATAATTAAAAATATTTTTATAAGTAATATTGTATTTATATAATCACAATTTACATACGAAGCCTATATTCAATAAATTAAAATGTAGCAAAATCAATAGTGATAATAGTTCTCAAAGTTGAAAATATTTATAGATTTTGTGTAAGAGATTAATTATTTTTTGAGGTTTTTTTTATTACAGTGACATTGGTTAACGAAATGTAGTGTTTCAAGTGTACAGTTCAACCGTAAGTCATATATATATCACGTTGTATGTTTACTGCCCATAGATTTCTTTTTGTCACCACATATTTGAAACCTATTACCTCATGTACCAGCTTCCTCCCCACACCCGCTAGGAACCACTGTCCATGTCCATGAGTCTCTGTTTGTCATGTTGGTTTGTTGCTTTTAGTTTTATATCCCACATATACATAAGTGATGTCATGTGGTTTTCAACTTTTTCTGTGTGGCTTTTTTCACTAAGCATGATCATCGCAAGGTCCATTCATGAGACTAATTAAATGTAGAAGAGCTGAACTCGAGAGCAGAGGACAGGGCTCAAATTACGAAGTGTCTAAAACCCCAAATCTCAGAATAACTGGATTCATCTCTCAAACATTGTTTCTATTTGTGTTTTACTGCAAATTAAAGCATTTAATGAAAGGAATATAACATTAGTATTTCTGAGTGAAACATCTTGTTTTCATGTATGATTTCATTAACTACTTAAGACAGAAAAAGCGGAAAGCATGCAGCCAACAGCCGCCACCTGGTGCATAAGAAGCAGGCAGGCTACGCAGGGAAAGAGCGAGCCCCTCGGAGAACAGCCTGGCCGTTCTATCGCAGGCCTCCAGGGCCAGGCAACTACTGCAAACTGTAGGCTGAGAGCATGGCCCACGGATGCTCAGACACCACCGATACCTTCACGAATATCCTTTTTGCCTAAATCACCTACATGTACCATTGAGGTCATTATTAAATAGTCAAGTTGGGTGACCTCTTTGTGTCAAAGCATAAGTTTGCTATGCCACATTTCAGATGACTTATACATCGTAGGTTCTATCAAGTGTGACTTCAGTGACAAGGGTAAGGAAAGGGACATGGGAAATTTCACTCCAGAAACTGTAAATGTGGCTGTGTCCTTAGCAAGGCCTGACTCCCATTCAGTTCTTTCAGGGTTCTGCTAAGCCAATTTCCAGTCTACCTTCATATTAATAATGCTTCCCTTTAATATTAAGATAAGTCTCATTGATTTTCATTGAAAATTGTTAGAAGATGTTTATACTCAGGATATCTAGGAGCCTATTTTAAAGAATATGTGTCAGATTCGTCCATTGAAATCTTCATGCCCTGACCTCAATAGCAGCCAAATATATGTGCACATGGATTATGTGTGTGTACCATTCTTCTAGAGACAAAGTTAGAGAAATGGAAAACTTTCAGGAGAAGAGAAGGGTGTGAGAGAAATGTTTCAATTGGTACATTCTAATGAGGCCACAACTATCTTGATAGCACACTTTTGAACAAACTCACCCTTATTCTTTAAAGAATATGTATGTGAAAATGGGAACTAAGAGAAATTAAAGCTGGGAATTTTACAGTAGCAATTAAAACTAAAGTTCTTAAATTTAAAATTATCATCTTAGGAGATCATTTAATAATTAAAAGTGGTTATCTATTTTTAATTTAACACATTGTGACATAAGCAAAAATAACAATCACTTACAAACTATAAATCATGGAAAGGAATGTATGAGGAATTAAAAAATGGATACTACAAGTAATTTCAATGGCTAGTTTCATATGATATTATGAATTTTGTCTCTAAACAGTCAATGTCTTCCTTTTCATAGGCAAGATGTTATTACAAATAAGCTTCTTTTCTTAAGACCTACTGAAGATGTAGAATGATGATATGAAGGTCTCATTGTCTCATCTCATGTAAGTTTGATCATTTACTTGGGTATTACAGAACATGATTACTTAGCAAATATTCTAATATAAAACCGTTGACTTGAACGACTCTTTGAAAGTTCATTAAATACTCTATCTAGTTTAGAAAATTTAACAAAATAATCACAGAAATGAAGAAATCCTTTTCCTGGTAATAACATCCCAAAAAGCCGCTTTTACTTCCTTATTCCTGAGGCTGTAGATCAGAGGATTTAACATGGGGATCACCACTGTGTAGAACACAGAAGCCACTTTGTCCTGACTTAGGGAGTAGCTGGAACTGGGTCTCAGATAAGTATAGATGGCAGTGGAATAGAACAGAGTTATAGCTGTCAGGTGAGAGGCACACGTCGAGACTGCTTTGCGCCTCCCCTCCCCTGAATGCATGCGAAAGATGGAGAAGAGAACGTAAGAATAGGAGGTGAGGATGACCAGCAGAGCCCCGATCATATTCACACCAGCAAAAGTGGAAAAGATGCTTTCATTTAGCCGTGTGTCAGAACATGAGAGCTTAAAAAGTGGAGGGCTGTCACAGAAGAAGTGGTGGATGACATTGGAGCCACAGAATGGCAAGCTGCTTACATAACTTGTGTTTACCATGGAGTTCAACAGCCCTGCTGTAAAAGCCCCTGCTGCCATTTTAAGGCAGACGGTCCTGGACATGATCAGAGGATAAAGCAGAGGGTTACATATGGCCACATATCGGTCGTAGGCCATTAACCCGAACAGGATGCACTCAGTCGTGGCCAAGGCGATGAAGAAGTACATCTGCACAAAGCAGCCAGTGAAAGAGATTATTTTCTTCTCCAACAATAAATCCGCCAGCATCTTTGGGGTGATGGTGGAGGAATAACAGACGTCCACAAAGGATAGGTTAGCCAGGAAGAAATACATGGGTGTGTGAAGTCGGGAGTCAGCCCTGATTAAGAAGATCATGCCAACATTCCCCCAAACTGTTAGTGTGTAAACCATGAAAAACAGCAAGAAAAGGGTGATCTGTAGCTCCAGTGTGTTTGTCAATCCCAACAGGATGAACTCAGTCACCACAGTATTATTTGTTTTAGTCATTTGTTACAAATATAATCTCAAACATGCATTAGGTGTAGATATTTTCCTCTCCAACATTTAGAGGAAATCATAAATATATTCATGAGGATACTCACACATGGAAAAAATATAACCTAGGATAATATAGCATAGTAAACAGAGTGACTGAAGAAAGAGGAAAATTAGTGGACAAGTGGACAAGCATGTAAATGTATTAAGCAATTGTCTACTAAATCTGGTCGTAGTCCTCTCAGAACACTGGGCAAGTACACACACTTCTCTTCAGGTTCTGGT
The DNA here is from genome assembly GCF_902729225.1 of Pteropus medius. NCBI lineage: Eukaryota > Metazoa > Chordata > Mammalia > Chiroptera > Pteropodidae > Pteropus > Pteropus medius. The sequence goes on along the minus strand of NW_024341398.1, from coordinate 16,468 downwards.
AGTATAATGTACGTTGTTCTAGTTTTTCTCTACCCTCCCACACCCCAAATACAAAGGAAACAGATCACCTGTGGAAGTCTCTCCTATTCTCTGAACAGCTGTGTGGGTTGAACTCAAATCCATTTTTTTTTCCCTCAAGACCATTCTGTTTAATCTTTTACTCCAAGATTCATTCATTGCCTCCCCAAAATTCACATGTGACTCAAACAGTGAAATAGTGACAATTTCAAATGATCGATGTTTGGACATCTATTATGAACTCAAGAATAATTTTGTAGTCTTTTAAAAGTCAACTAAATAATTGTTCTCATTTCAAAGCACACTGTCAAATTAATGTCATATAGCATCAGACACTGTACCTGTCCACCACTGTGAATAACAGTACCAAATCCTCAGTTGCTTCCAGGCCTGTCTTAATTGTGTAGATTGTGATTTTCTTTTTTTTTTTATGATTCTCGGTAGAAAATTAAAAATGAAAAAAAGAATTTCATTTTTTAAATGAAATGAAATGCAGTGGAAATTTGCATGACTTATTTGAAAGATTTGAGACACGTTCTGAGTAAATACATGTTGCTGCACTTTTATTTTGTTTCCGTAAAGAGAAATCGGTAATCACGGGGACGAGATAATAGGGTTTAATTCTGGAGTCAATCCTCTAAAGGAAATTCACATTCTCAAGAGACTAGAAAGCTGTCACATGGAAATACATGGAATCATGCATGGCATCACAAAGTTGATCCTGATCTCTGTGTTACTTTAGAGCCTTTTGCCAAAGTTAAAAAAAAGAAAAAGTAATTACTTATTACGTTGCCTATTTTTTTTGTATTTTAGCCTATTTCAAATGGATGAGTATTCCACTAACTGTTATTATTTTATTATTATTCTTCCCTTTGCCATGTGTGTGTGTGTGTGTGTGTGTGTGTGTGTCTGTGTGTGTGTGTGTGTGTGTGTGTGTGTGTTTAGGGTAAGTTCAACCTTCATTCCAACTCTGTATATCTTAACTTTTATTTTATTATCAGTTTTAATTGTACAGCACATTGGTTAGACAATTACACAGTTTATAAAACTTTGTTCTTCTCTCCTCTGGCTCTACACCTAGCCATTATATTAATGCTAACTGCACCCCCTTGGCTGTGCTCTCCATCTCTGTGACCATCTATCAACTACTAATTGTACTTCTTTAACTCTTCACAACCTTCTCCCAGACCTCCAAACTCCAATTCCTCTGTCCATCACCAGATTGTCTTCTATATTCGTGAGTATGTTTCTGATTCATTTGTTCATTTTGTTCCTTAGATTCCTCATATAAGTGAAATCATATGGTATTTATCTTTGTCTGACTTATTTCACTCAGCATAATATCTCTAGGTCCATCCATATTGTTGTGAATGGTTAAGATTTCATTTTTTTAATGGCTGAGTAATATTCCATTGCATATATGACCATAAAAACATAAAACACTTCATGAATTTGCATGTCATCCTTGCACAGGAGCCATACTACTTTTCTGTGTATTGTTCCAATTTTAGTATATGTGCTGCCAAAGTAAGCACCCAACTCTGTTCTTGAGGGAAATTAATGAGAAGAAACTAAAGAAATCCATTGTACCACCTTTAAAGAAATATTCCAGCAAATAGAACAATGAGTAGGAAAATCTAACTTCTTTTTTATGATATCAGAATCATGTTGTCTTATTGCAATTATTGTCTGATTGCGATCCTACAAGGGGATGAGAGTACAGGCTTCCCAGTTCTCAGTGCAGAAGGAAAACAAGGTGAAATAAAACACATTGAGCGTCCATATGTATAGAGACTCTGTCTGCACAGAGAATGCATCACACAGCAAATTCTGTATTCCACTCTTCCATTTAAATTCTCCATTTATTTGCTACATCAGTCTTTGAGGAAGCATTATTATATTACACATTTTGCAGATGAAGAGAGCAAAACTTCAAGCTGTTAAGAAAACTGTCCAATGTATAAAGCGTTAGGAAGTAGAATAGACTTGAGCACAGTCTTCAAAAGAGTGTTAATATCCAGTACCTTATTTTCCTGTCTAATTTCATTTTCTCATTTAGAAGATTATATATGTATATGTGTGTGTTTGTGTGTGTGTGTGTATCTTCTAGTAAATTCAATCGTTCAATCATCAGAGCAGGCAGAATAAATCCAAAACATCATGAAAGATATTACCTCAAAACTTGACTTGTAAAGATCCCACCACTGTGCCAAAAAAAAGTACCCCAATTGACATCTATGAAATACGTTATATATTTATTGATATAAGAAATTTAATTAACAATTTAAGAAATGGAAATATTTAAAAAGAATTTGTACGTCAGCAGCCAGAATCATGAATTAAAAGAGACAGGAGAAGAATCAGCACAGAGTTATCCTAGAAGAAGGCGATGGAGAAAATGTTATGAAGAAAGAAGAGATGATTAATTTCTAATGAAAACGAAATCAAAAAGGAGAATGACTTTTCCAAAGTTCACACGCCCGGGCAGTCTGACTGCAGATGTCTCCTTGTGGCGGTGGCTCCAGAGCAGAGTAAGAACTGTGGCGGCAGAAGTCGCGGCAGGACAGACATTTAGACAGTTTCTTCCCCTCTTGGATCGACTGCTAGTTGCAAGGAGTGCTGCGGGAACTGTAACCAAAGGAGGCATTATGCTTCCAGAAAAATCTCAACGGAAAGTATTGCAAGGAACAGTAGCAGCTGTTGGGTAGGGCTCTAAGGGAGAGGGTGGAGAGATTCAACCAGTTAGCGTGAACATTGGGGACAAAGCTCTTCCGCATGTGGAGGCACCAAAGTAGTTCTAGACGACAAGGATTATTTCTTATTTAGAGATGGTGATATCCTTGGAAAGTATGTAGACTGATATTAATCATTATTGAAATGGCATCACGTGAAGCTGCCGATTTCACTGAAGTTCTGAATTTTCATCATGTAAATAATTTCCATGTCTCTTTTGTAATAAATTAATGATATCAAAGGTACAAATAAGCAGATTTTATTGATTGAACAAAATATTATAATTGAAATCTTGAAAGAAGTTTTATTGAGGAAGAGCAGAAAAACAATCAATAATAATATTTCAATTTAAAATATACTTAAAAATAGTAAAATAATAAGTTGGAAACCACCAGTTTTTTAAAGACAGGTTTATCGCACAATACGTTTCTTACAGGAATTGATCACTGTTTTGAGGTGAACACTTTGATGAGCTTTGCCAAGCACCTACAGTCTTGTAACCACTACTACAATCAAGACGGAATATTTCCTCCAGCCTAATGAATTTCGTTATGTCCTTTTGTAGACAATACCATCCCTTCCCTCAGTCTCTGATAACCACTGGGAAACCACTGGTGTGAATAGTGTCACGCTTTTGCCCTTTCCAGAATGTGATCAGAATGGAACCATACAGAGAGAGGACATGACCAGCAGTTGACTCTTGAGCACGACCTAGACAATCGAGGGCTCTTTATCCCCACTCCCCTTCACCCCTGTCTTTGAAGTGTATGTCCTGCCTAGTATTCACCTGCTAGCAGCTATTTCAGATATGCATCTGACAGAGCAAAGTGTTAAGACCATCAGGATGGTATCTGTGGATATCTCCTCTTCTCATTCCCACCCAAGATGAGCCTCTTAAGTAAGCTTCCTTGCTCAGTAAATCTGCATTTGATGATAAGACCCAATACGTATTGTAGTTGTTGTTACAGGATATTAAATCAGCTCCAACGCCTGGTGAACCTAAGAATGAGTGACATCCAAAATGTCTTCTCCTCAACAACCCTGTTCATCTCCTGTAGACTCACACCTTTTATGGAGTCAATCCACCTCATCCTTTGTCCTCCCCTTTTCCTGCTACCTTCTACTTTTCCCAGCATTATCGTCTTTTCCAAAGAATTCTGCTTTCTCATGATGTGCCTGAAGTAGGACAGCTTCAGTTTTGTCCATTTTACCTCAACAAATGTTTCAGGCTTAATTTGCTCCAGAAACCATTTGTTCATCTTTCTGGCAGTGCAGGGTATCTCTAGAGCTCTCCTTCAATACCACATTTTGAATGAATCTTTTTTTTTTCTTATAGCCTTCCTCACACGCACATACTGACTTCGTAAAAAAGTAAGCAACAGGCATAGGGCTGTCTACTTAAATGCAAATTAGCTAATAAAGTTTTCAGAGCAGAAACTTTTACATTTACTGAGAGGTTAATGGAACAGTGCTTGTCATATGGAGGGCATTGATAAACATTTGTGGGTAAATAGATAAAAGAAGGTGATTACATTTTTAAAATGTAAATTTCAGTCTTTAAATATGTCATTTTTTTCTCAATGATGAGATTCATAATTCATCATTTCTTAGATTATATACATGTTTCTGTATATCACTTATCTGAGAATTACTTCAATATGCTAATATTTTACACTGTTTAAACAAATTAATAAGGCAAATGCATGTAGTAAATTGTAAATTAAGCATATAGGATGAATAGTTTCTTTATTTCATTATCGTTTTCTAAAATGCATAGGTGGGTTGCTTTTTTCGGTAGCAGACTGAAAAACATGTTGATTAACTAAATAACGGTAATGTCTATAGATTTCTCTTGAGATTCAATAAGAAATAACATAATTAGGATATATTCTGATGGTGAGCCTTGTATTATCCCCAATGCAAAAGGTAGGAATTTGCCATTATCAAGGGATTCATTGCACTAGAGTAAAAAGAGTTGGGAAGGAGTCCTCATGTCTTTATCACATACTCATCAGTTTTCTCTCAGGATAATCTTTGCTTATGATACTTATCCATTCATTAATACATGCTCTGTATTCCCTTTGAATTGAACCTGAAAAAGTCCCGAAAGATTTTTGTTAATGAGGCTCGTTGGGCATTCCCTTTGAAAGGTTAGTTTGTATCAAAAAGCGATAGCATTAGCACTGCACGTTTGTAGATTAACAAGGAGATATGAAGATGCTTTCGAAAATAGTGGATAGTCACCTTTAATGTTATGTCTTCTTTTGCAATTTAATGGTTAAAGTTTTAAGATCTATTCGCTTGAATTTTAGTTCCAAAAATTTATCACCGCAAAATGTTTTTCTATCTTCCCTTGCAACATAATAGGTGTGGGATAATCCAGATATATTGCATTTGGAGGCTCAAACATAATTTCAATTAGATTTAATACGAATGTTCTGAAAGTGCAAGGTTAAGTGTAACATTTTAGGTGAAATTGTTGTTTTATGTGTCCCTGAGTCGGTTCCAATTCCTGGTGACCCTATGAATGAGTGATGTCCACAATGTCCTGTCCTCAACAGCCCTGCTCAGCAACTCGAGAGTCATGCCTATGGCTTCTTTTATGGAGACGATCTATATTCTATTTGGCCTTCCTCTTTTCCTGCTGCGTTCTATTTTTCCCAGCATTATTGTTTTTTCTGAAGAACACTGCCTTCTCAAGATGTGCCCGAAATAGAAACTTCAGTTTTGTCATATTGCCTCCAGAATGTTTCAGGCTTAATTTGCTTTGGGAGCCACCTGTTTTCTTCTTTCTGGTGCTCTGGGGTATCCTGAGAGCTCTCCTCCAATATTATATGTCAAATAATTTATTTTTTTTGTTTTACCTATCAGCCTTCTTAGCTGTCTAACTTTTATATCCATGCAAAGTAATTGAGAATTTCTTAAAATTACCCAGAACAAAAAGACCAAGCCATTTCTGAATAAATATCTAGGAGTAACTAATGCCATTATTAAAGAAAGCTTGCCAGTGAAGAAAGTTTAACATTGCCTGTGGATCAAAATGGATTCTATAGGAATCCACACATAAATGAAAAATTTCACCTCTCATACGGTATCATTCAATATAAATGGAGAACATATGTTTAAAAAAAGCAGTGTGTAGGGGTGAATATGCCATATGCATTCAAAAAAGAAAAGATCCCTACCTAACGCAATAGACAAAAAGTACCCCCGAATGTGTTAAACATTTAAGTATCTGTCACCCGCGCTATCTTAGGGAAAAAAATTAAATGACTATAACAAGTGTTAGCAAAGATATGGAACCCAAGATCTTATGTGCTGTTGTTGAGAGTATAATGTCAGGAAGAAACTTAGAAAAGAGTTTGTTATGTTTTAAAATTGAACATATGTAAACCTTGAGTACATATACAATCGGTGCCACATCTAGGGATATACCAGGATGAATTTTTGTACCTGAGTGACATGTAAAGGAATATTCATACCCACATGGGTCATAATAGAAGATAATAGACAATTTAATTATGACATATTAAAGAAAAAGAATACCACGAAGCTATGCAATTAGAGTGCAGAAATACATACAAACATGATCGGATACTAGAAATGTAATAATGAAGAAAAATACAAGCAATATAGAAGACAAATTGTGTACAATATATTTGTAATGCTGAAAATAAGTGTATTAAATATAGTTTAAAGAATATGGATGGATTCATTTTTAAAAGTAAAAGCTAGAGAATAATAAAAAATTCACAAGTGTAGTTGTCACTATCAAGAAAGCAGGATAATGGAAATGAATGCAGAGAACTTACAATTATGGTGATACTCAGTTTCCTTTTAATTTAATTCGAGAGGTGAATTTATATGTGTTTATTTACTTTGTTTCCTAATTTACTTATTTATTTTATATTTTGGAGTAAACTAAAATTTTATATTTTACATAGTATAAAAATAAAGAATTAAAACAAAAAAAGCTTGAGAAAATTTTTTGAATTTAATGCTTGTGTCCACAGTGCCCAAGACCCTCATCAGGTTCAATGATCCACTAGAAGGGCTCACAAAACTCAGAACTTTTGTACTTATGGTTATGGTTTATTATGCTAAAGAAATAGATTGAAATTGGCAAAGGATAAAGGTGTGTAGGGCATTGTCTAGGAGAACCAGGCATGAGCTTCCACTTGTCCTTTCGGGTGGAATCACGCCGTCAGCACTTGACGCTTCCAGCAGTGTGGTCTGACAATGCGTGTGAAGCATCGCCAACCAGAAATCGTTAACCAAGACTTGGAGTGCAGGGTTTTACAGGGAGTCAGTACACAGATGTGGAGACAAAACGTAACTGTCCATAGTTACTTGGTCTCCAACTGCCCCACCCCCAAACCCCAGTGTTCAAACTGACAACACCTCTCCCAAAAGCCCATATGTACAAATACAGGCATTCACCATTAGCATAACGTGTTTGGTTTGGTTAGCACAACTCACATCATTAGCATAACGTGTTTGGTTTGGCTCCCAAGATGAAATGACGCTCTTATCAGGCAAGGTATTCCAAGGTTTCAGAGGTTGTCTCTAGAGTGCCAGTCAAGGTTTGGTCCCGAAGAACTTAGGAAAATGTAGAATTTGGGCAGCCAAGGCAATTGAGTTAACCCTTTCTTTCACAGTACCACATATGCAAATATTTAATGCAAGACTTCATCTATTAATAACATTATATATTTGGTTATTTATTTGGATCTATGTGATTCTTAAATATTGATTCTTTCACTCCTTCCGTCTGGTGTGCTTATTTTTTTAAATGTGTGACATTCACAGTTTTGGTGGTTATTCTCTGTTTGGTCCAACTGATAAAAATATTGACTAAAACACAGCCTAAAGCATATATTTCAAAGTTCCCTCAAAATTTTAATAAATAAATTATTCAAATCCCCTGAAAAAAGGCAAAACACTGATTGATATCTGTATATTTAAGGAGTGTGGTAACATTAACCATCCAAGTCAAACAAAAGACTATAAAAATAGAAGACAAAAGGTAATAGAGAGATTAGTAAAGGGTAGAAAAAAAATCACACTCTTAAGGGAGGGTTAAAAATATTGTCATGTTCTAAAGAAAGAAAAGAATGATTCAATATTAAAATTTGAAGCCTCTTAGCTTTTACAATTTAAATTGCTTTTGAGTGAAAGAAAGTAGAAGAATATTTGAAATATTTTTCACACAAATGCACTGAACAATAAACAAGAAAATATAATAATTAAAAATATTTTTATAAATAAAGATGAATTTAAGAAATAATCAAAATCTACATAAGAAGCCTATATTCAATAAATTGAAAATTAGCAAAATCATTAGTGATAATAGCTCCCAAATTTGAAGACATTCGTAGACCTTGTACATGAGAATAATGAAATGTAAGAAAGCTGAATTAGAGAGCAGAGAACAAGCACAAATTATAAAGTGTCTACTACCCCAAATGTCAGAATAACTGGATTCATCTCCCAAAACACTGTTTCTATTTCTGTTTTACTAGAAACTAAAGTATTTAATGGAAGGAAAATAGTATTAGTATTTACTAGTGAAACATCTTGGTTCCATATATGATTTCCTTACATTCCCAGGACAGGGAAAGCAGAAAGCATGCAGCCAACAGCTGCCAGCTGGTGCATAAGAAGCCGGCAGGCTACGCAGGGAAAGAGCGAGCCCCTCTGAGAACAGCCCCGCCGTTCTACCACAGGCCTCCGGGGCCAGGTAACACTGAAGACCTGTGGGCTGAGAGCATGGCGCACGGGTGCTCAGACACCACCAATACTTTCATGAACATCCATCTGGCCTAAGTCACCTACACAGAGCATTGTGAGTATGGAAAGGACCAGCAGATGACCTGTTTGTGATAGATCATAATGACCACTATGCCACATCCCAGATGACATGTATGCCAACTTTTAAATGAGATGTGACATAATACACTAAATTATAATGGAAATATACTTTAAATTTAAAGCATTTGGATAAATGTGATATATAATAACCTTTAAAATCATAAATACTAAAAAATAATTCACAGGAAAAAAGTATAAGCATAATTACATATATTTTAAAAGGCTAGCTTTATGTAATATTGTGACTTTTGTCTCTAAACATTCAGTACGTTCCTTTCCCTAGGCAAATAAACCTTCTTTCTTATTACTGAAGATATAGAATAATGACATGAAGGTCTCACCATCTCATATAAGTTTGGTAATTTATCTTATACTCAAATCAGATACATGTACTTGAATATTCCAGAATGTGATTCCTAGAAAATATTCTAATAAAAATCTGTTGGCTTAAACTAGCCTTTGAAAGTTCATTAAATACTCTATCTAAGTTCAGAAAATTAAATAACACAATCACAGAAATGAAGGAATCCTTTTCCTGGTAATAACATCCCATAAAGCCGCCTTTACTTCCTTATTCCTGAGGCTGTAGATCAGAAGATTTAACAAGGGGATCACCACTGTGTAGAACACAGAAGCCACTTTGTCCTGACTTAGGGAGTAGCTGGAACTGGGTCTCAGATAAGTATAGATGGCAGTGGAATAGAACAGAGTTATAGCTGTCAGGTGAGAGGCGCACATCGAGAACGCTTTACGCCTCCCCTCCCCTGAATGCATGCGAAAAATAGAGAAGAGAACATAGTAGTAGGAGGTGCGGATGACCAGCAGAGCCCCGATCATATTCACACCAGCAAAAGTGGAAAAGAGGCTTTGATTTAGCTGTGTGTCAGAACATGAGAGCTTAAAAAGTGGAGGGCTGTCACAGAAGAAGTGGTGGATGACATTGGAGCCACAGAATGGCAAGCTGCTTACATAACTTGTGTTTACCATGGAGTTCAACAGCCCTGCTGTAAAAGCCCCTGCTGCCATTTTAAGGCAGACGGTCCAGGACATGAGCAGAGGGTAAAGCAGAGGGTTGCATATGGCCACGTAACGGTCATAGGCCATTAACCCGAACAGGATGCACTCGGTCGTGGCCAGGAGGATGAAGTAATAAAATTGCCCAAAGCAGCCAGCAAGGGAGATGCTTTTCTTTTCTGACAATAAATCCACCAACATCTTTGGGGTGATGGTGGAGGAATAACAAACGTCCACAAAGGCCAGGTTGGCCAGGAAGAAGTACATGGGTGTGTGAAGTCGGGAGTCGCCACTGATTAAGAGGATCATGCCAACATTCTCCCACAGTGTAAGTATGTGAATCACAGAAAAAAAAAATAAGCAAAAGAGGGTGATCTGAAACTCCGTCGTGTCTGCTAATCCCAACAGGATGAATTCAGTCACCAAAATATAATCTGTTTTAGTCGTTTGTTACAAATAGTGTCTCCTTAAACTTGCATTAAGTGTAGATATTTTTCTCTCCAAACTTTCTAAGGAAATCATAAAAAAGCTGATGAGGATACTCACACATGGGAAAAAAACACCCTAACATAGATAATGCAGCATAGTAAATAGTTACTGAAGAAAGAGGAAAATTAGTGGACAAGTGAACAAGCATGTAAATTTATTAAGCAATTGTCTACTAAATCTGGTTGTAGTCCTCTCAGAGAACTGGGCAAGTCCACACACTTCTCTTCAGTTTCTGAAAGGAAAATGTATGTTTTTTCTAGATTTTCTCTACCCTCCTACACGCCAAATGCAAAGGATACAAAACACCTGCTGAAGTCTCTCCCATTCTCTGAACAGGTGTGTGGGTTTAATTGTAATCCATGGTTTTCCCCTGAAGACCGCTCTGTTTATTCCTCAACTCCAAATGTTTGCATCGTCTCCTATAAATAGCTTTTGTGTATCCTATGCAGCCTAAATAGTGACTATTTAAAATAACCAATATTTGACATCTATCATATCCTAAAGAATGATTTTGCTTTAGTTTAACTATTGTTTTAACTAGAACCTAACTATTTTTCCAGTTATAATGTATACTATCAAAATAATGCCATGTAATAGCAGACAAGCTACCATTCCAACTCAGTGAATAACAGATCCAACTCCTTATAGCTGTCTTCCCAGTGTCTTACCTGTGTAATCATCAGTTCTCAGTTGTACTTTAAAAAATGTTAATGGAAATAATTCATTTTCAAATGAAATGCAATGGATATCGAATTACCTATTTATAATGTTTTGCTGCACCTTGTTTTCCTTAAAGAAAATTGAGTAACCATGGGTACTAGATTATAGCATTTAATTGTGGAGTCAAATCTCTAAAGGAAAAAATATATAATCACGTGAAGATATATGAAATCACACATTGCATCATAAAGAGGTTCCAAGTCTCTACATTACTTTAAAGAATTTGCCAAAGTAAAAGAAATTAATTTTGCATTTTCATTGCCCTCTTTGTTGTAGTTTTAGCTTACTCCAACCGTGCATAGCCCACTATGAAATTCTTCTTTTCTGTGTGTGCGTGTGTGTGTGTGTGTGTGTGTGTGTGTGCGCGCGCTATAATTGCAAAAGCAAGAGAAAGCGAACAGTTATTAAATGAGTACCATCTGCTGATAATGGAGTAGATATTTAAAGGTGTTATCCCAATCTTTACAAGAACCTGATTAGCTGGTAACTACTATTTCTAATTTAAATATTAATAAGAATAAAAATAAATAAGGAGCTCAATGTCTCACAGTTGTGAAATGGGAAAAACTAACATTCAAATCCATGTTGCCTGAGTCATACAGCACATTTCATTTTAGTCATTCAGGTAACTGAGAAACAAATATAAAAGTTTATTTACTAAGCAATTATAAAGCTCTGAATATGCAGTCTCATTTGCCTTAGATGACAATTCAATGTAATAAATAGACTAGATACGATTTCATAAATGAGGATGTGATGACACGTAGTAGTAGTAGAACCAGAATAGATTCTGAGTCTCCAGACACTTACTTACTTTTTTCTTATTCTTCCTTGCTGTAGTCTTTTCTGTACCAGTTATGCCAAATCAAGCCTGATATGCAGGCAAATATGAGGATCTGGAGGTCTCAGTGTAGTGTGCTATGACTCTTGTAATCAAAAAGCCAATGCTGATAATATTACCTTGCTAGGTATAATCTCTGGGACTCAATAACATAGAATCTTCTACATATGGCATGATTTTGATATTACTGATTTTTAATGTTAATACTTTATCTAGAGTTTGAAAAAACTGACTTAGAAGAATTTTTTTTTGGTTATTGAATTCTTTAACGATTACATCTGTGCCAACTCTTTATCTAAACATCCACGTAGAATGTACATATAGCAAATTAATTAGTTACAGATTCTTTAACCACTCCATTGATTTTGTATCTCTTATTTATGACAAAAAGAAAGGAAAAAATCAAATGTGAGAATATTTAAAAGCTGAATGTTTTACAAAGCTTAGAAATAACATTTGTGTACCATAGGCACATGAACTTTATTTTTCTTTTAAGTTTGAATTCTTTCACCTTTCATTTTCCCAGTGAAGTCCAATAGTGAAGATATGCTAAATTCTAACCATCTCGACAATTCACACATAATAGTAGTTTGCATCTTAATGGAATTGAAGGGTTCTAGAAATGTGCATTTTTATTATTTGTTTGTGTACTTGGCACATGAGTCATTTTACTCTACATATTAACAGATTCCCACAGCAGAAAGATTTATATCTGTCACAATTCTCAGTGGAATGCTCTCCATAAAATTATGCAGTGCATTTCTTCGGAACTCAACACTTCCATGCAACCTTCTCCACGTACAGCATGTGTCTTTCCTTAGCTAGGGTACTGTTATAACTCTTCCTCATTCTGCATGGACTTTGCTTTGAAATCGTATTCCTATTTAATTGAGCTATCAAGATCAAGGAACATTATCACCAGGCATTTTATTTCAAGAACTTTCATTTGTCATATCCCATTGCAGCAGTATTTGATACCTTTCTGTATATCAATTGATTGACTAATTAATAATGACTTATGGAGTGAATTGCACAGATGAGATAATTTTAGGAACTCTGCCTAGTTCTTATAACCTAAAGTGACTCATAATCTGTGAGAATAGTTGTTTTCATTAAAAAATTCTCATTTTAGTATCTGAGATGACACATACAGGAATCCAAATTGAACAGCATAAGTTATTAAAAAATACAATGATCACACATTTGCCTAAATATGAAACAATGAAGCGTTGGCTTCAAGTTTTTAGTTCTCCTTTTTAGATATAAAGAACTGTAAAAAATAATATGGAAGGAGCAACTTCAAAATGGAGTCAGAGCCACCAACCCAAAAGAATCGCCTTGAACGTTCACTCTTGAAACCTTGGAATATTTGACCTGAGCAAAATAACATTTTAATCAGGTCAAAGCAATATTGTATTCCAAACAACTGTTTTCAGAGCTAACAGGAAAGCAGACATCTAACTACAGTACGGAAAATTAAAGATTCCTTAGAATTAGCACTACCACACATGGCTAAAGAATAACTTAGGTTATTTGTACCTGTAGAAATGACTTTAATTTGTTCATGTATTTATTTTCCTTCTCTTTCTCATTAATACCTCTTGCCTTTATGTCATCACTGGAACACTGTTTCGGGTTCTGCCTGAATCAGTGTTTCCCGAACACCTATTCTTTGAGCTCATATAAATGCTATCGCATCTCATTCTGGCTCTTCGTTTTTAAGGTCAACACAACAATCCCATGAGGGAAAAAATAAAAATGAATGAGAAATGAGAAGTCCTGTATTTGTATATTATTATTTTAATTCTTCCATTCTTAATAAGAAAGTCGCTTCTAGAAAATGATATGTTTTAGGGAAAAAAATGATAGATTTATTCTTCCTTGATGCATCATATATCTATTTTCTGCAGTGAGTCATAGAAGCATATATAAAGATAAACCAGTATTTTGCTTATTTATGAAGGTTTGGTACAATGAAGTTTTAGATATTTACCCGATGGATTATTAATACAAACATGCTGCACTTATGTAGGCTTTAACGATCTTCAAAGTATTTTTGTATGTTTTGTTTTCAATTTCCCCTATCACGTGAAGTAAGAAATCCAAAATTTCAGCTTTGAGTGCCAATTTTGAGCTTAGAAACTTCTTTACTTGGTGAATATCTGTTGAATCTTGATTCTCAGAATTCTCTGGTATTTTAAAATAAATGAAAAATGTCAATACAAAATTATATTGACACCAAATAATTCATACTTTCTCTTCTGTATTTGTTGTAGCTGTTTTTTTCTGTTCAGAACAGTTAAGGACATGTGCTTTTGCATTTGTGTTTGAGAAAGCTTTGTTTTAACAAAAAGTTGATAAATATTTCTCATAACAGAAACTCATATCTCTGGGCTAAAATAAGACCAGTGGGCGTTATGACAGGCTCTGTAAAGTCTAACACTACTCTGGAGACCTCAGTCAGTTTCTTTACTGAAGGTCTGAAACTGTCCTAACGGGTTTGACGATCCAGGCTTGATACATGACCAAGAGGAATGGTAATCCCACCCCCACTCCTCTGACTCTCTCAACTCTAAAAAAGTTAGAGTCTTCCTAACACAGTTCTCATTTCAAGGAAGCCTGCAGTCTTGCATGGAGGGGGAATTAGGGCGCTGGGAAAGCCTGCTGCTGATGTGTCTCAGGCCTCCAATGCTGCCTGTGACAGAGGAAAGGGCACGTGCGAAGGGGCTCCGTGGCTTCATGTGATTTCTGAAGCTCCCTCTGCTTGTGTGCTTGCTAGTGCAGGTCTCATAATAACATTTTACGGAAAGAAGACATTTGTTCAATTAAGAATTTGACATATTCAATCAAAATATTTTTCTAATTGACTTAACATGGTGAGATCGCAAAAAAATTAAGATACTTGTTTTATTGTCATTGTTTTTGACTACATTTAAATGATCTTAATTTTCAACATTGTTAGTGAAATATTTAAAATTGTTCTTATTTCATATTGTTATTTTTTGAGATTTAAAAAATTCAAAATTATTTTTCAGCAGGTACATACAACATTTTTTATAGTTTTTTGATACTGAAAGAGACATATAGCCAATTTATAAATGTACCACTAATGTAATCTCCGAAAATCATACACATTTAATTTTTTTCTTTTTGATTTGTCAAGATCAAAAAATTATACTTGTTAATACTCGTATAATTTAAAATTATCATTCTGGTTTGTCAAATACTGAACCCTACTCTAAGATTCAGCATATGAGCTATCTTTGTAAACCCACCAATAGCTCCCAAAAGGGTGCATCTCATGCACTTTTGTGAGTAATATTGTCCAGATTACCTATTCCCTTACTGGTTTTTTAGGAGCTCCTCAGGTGAATGAAACATAGATGTGAAGATTTTCTACAATGATTGTAGAAATGTCAAGTAAATATTTTAAGTGTTAGTTCCCATATTCTGAGAGTCTGATTACAGGCAGAAGCAAATGTATGATGTTTATGTTTTCCTAATAAATCAACACTATCAAGTAAATGAAATATACCTGTTTATGTGTAGTGATACAGCAGCTACTCAAGTTGTTTGTGCTTACTCTTGGCATGGTAAAGTTTCCCTATTCCTCAAGTTTTACATTATCTATATATTTTAGCTTTAAAATGTGTTTCATGTAGATAGTACATATTAGAGACGGGCTTTGTGATATTTTCTGCTTTTTAATTGTAGTGCTTACTTAATGAACATACAATGCACACATGTGTATTTGAAAATATCAGTGACATTTTTGAAAAATCTTTGCTTTTGTTTGTCTCCTCCTATGTCGATTCTCTTTTCTCTCTTTCCCACACTCTTTTGGATTAGATTTTTTTAAATTCCATTTTACTTTACCTATTGGCCTTATCGTGCTTCCTTTATAAATTAGCTTATACATTTTTAACTAAATAGTCTACATAAGTCAATTATGTGACACCTTATGCACTCTAGAAACCTATTTCAAGTGTTGCCTTCAAGAGAGATGTTCTAAAGGTAAATAACCACACCTTCCTGCCCTGCCTTCACACCTTTTGCTGCAAGAATTTTAAAAGGGTTTCTCTATTCAAATGCCACAAATTATGACTGTGCCTTCCCATCGTTCTGCAGAGTCAGCAGAACTCAAACTGCCAATAAGTTAATATTTTATGTTTTTAAAACTAAATAGTGTTCAGTAGCTCAATATAAAAATAGAGATTTTTATATTGGATCTACACATGCCATACCTGCTCTTGTCATCCAAAATGTCAAGCTGTGTGAACATGATTACGAGAATCCCTTGACCACACAGGGTTTCATGGCTGTTTATAACTATTCTTCTTTATTTCATCTCCTCAAACTGGATATCCAATATGTAATGTTGAATCGAATTTTAAGTTTATACATTTTAAGAGTAAATAAGGTGTTGACCAAACATAGAATTTAGAATACAAACACTGTTTACACCAATATACACTCTCTTTTCCATGGCTACACAATCTTTCATAGTTTCAGTATTCCATACTGACAGACTGTCTGATCTAGGGGGTAGAAATCAGCTGCAGAGGTGACATTGTTTAAAAAATACTAAAAAGCAATTCTCTCAATATTTTTTATAATGCTTTCAAACAATATAAGAACATCTTATTTATGATGGGTTCGATAACATCTTTTTTAGAGCTAAAAGAACAAAAATACATTGTGTTAAAATTGGATAATGTTATGACCTTGATAATGTCTACCTTTAATGACTCAAATGTGTTATTTCAGGTATTTCAATGCCTT
>NW_024341397.1:0-315 GCF_902729225.1 Pteropus medius | reverse complement strand
CACACACACACACACACACACACACATACATACATACATACATACATACACACATACATTAAATGCTATAGCAATGCTTACAGTAGATACATAGCCTCCTGCCTCTTACCTCCACTCCCAGAGTTCCAGAGGCAACGGCTTCTGGCTATTTGTAATTGCTTTGGGTGGTTATCTTCCCCTCATTAATAAATGTTTATGTACCTATTTCTAGATTTAGACATTAAGCTTCCTACTATGGTAAAAATATAGCTTAACTAACTTTCTATCACCTCTTTTCCCTCTTCCTGGTGTAGTTATTAAACTTTTCAGTTTCTT
>NW_024341396.1:0-445 GCF_902729225.1 Pteropus medius | reverse complement strand
CACACACACACACACACACACACACACACATATGTATATATGTATATATGTATATATATGCGTGTACACATATATATACATATATATGTATATACGCATATATATACATATATACATATATATGTATATATGTATATATGTGTGTGTGTGTGTGTGTATATTCACTAACTTTCTGTATTAAAATTTTCCCTCAAAACCCAATCAAAAATTTATTATTTCTCCCTTGAATTTTTAACAACTTTCAAAAAATGAAAATAGATGTTAAGACTTGTTTAATTTTTCTTCTGATTATTGAAAGGGTTTCCTGTGACTTTTACCTCTCAGATTTTCAAAGCCTAAACTTGCGACTACTTGATAGTCCATTAAAACATGCCATTTAGCCACTAGCTACTAATCATTTCATGTGATTATAGCACAAAAAACATAAATGATTGCAATATTCTAT
>NW_024341395.1:0-398 GCF_902729225.1 Pteropus medius | reverse complement strand
CTGTTGCCGTCGGCTCGTAGTTCACCGGAGCTCCGTAACTGAGCCACAGAACTGGGCTCCCCGGCACGCGGGGGCCGCCTGGCGATTGACGCCCCCCCCACCCCGCCGGCACCCACCCCGGTTTCCAGAGCCCCGTCCTCCGTGCTCTTTCCTCAGGTGCAAATGCAACGGACACGCCAGCGAGTGTGGCCCCGACGACGCAGGCCGGCTGGTCTGCCGGTGCCAGCACAACACCATGGGCACGGACTGTGAGCGCTGCCTGCCCTTCTTCCAGGACCGGCCGTGGGCCCGGGGCACCGCCGAGGCCGCCAACGAGTGTCTGCGTGAGTGTCCCGGGGCCGCGGGGACTGGCGGCCGGCGGTGCAGGCCAGGAAACCAGGAAACAGACGCCCCGAACC
>NW_024341394.1:0-815 GCF_902729225.1 Pteropus medius | reverse complement strand
TTTTCATGCTGCAGCCCCATCTGCCTCCTCATGCCCATCGTCTTCTCCTTGGAACCTCCCCAGAGATGACACTTTGAATAGCTCCTTCCAGATGAGTCCAGAAAGAAAAATAACTGCTACCTGCAGGCCTGGTGAAATAATTTCTCAATCAGATTTTGCAAAACCCAAAGAAGCTTCTGGCTACTTCTAAATTTTACATTTTGACTAATTTTCAAAATGTAAGAGTGATTGACAGTGTGAAGGGAGGTGTTGTCCAAGATAATTCAACTGGACATTTGCCTAAGTGTTCCACAGTTTACAAAGCACTTTAGACATATAATCTTATTGGATACTCAGGATAATTTTGTATTTCTCTCTTTCTAGAGATGAGAGGGTAGATACTCTTTTAACTTCTGCTCTTTTCTGATTTTGCTCTTTCTTTATCTTTTAACTTCTGCTCTTTTCTGATTTTGCTCTCTCCATCATTCCACACTGCCCTGAAAAGAAATAGAATAAAAAATTGACAGAACTCATAAATGGGTGGGAAAGACTGCTATAAAGTTGGTAGAAGGCTAATCAAAGTGAGGATTGATCTGAGGCAAAACTGTGAAGTATCACTTTTGGTAGCCCTTACTACTTTTTCGTCCCCTACCCTCTAATGCCCAGAGCTGTCATTCTTCCCCTTTGCTAAACAAGGCAACTCTTCTGTGTTGCTCACATGAGCACCACCTCACACTCTGATGTTACTGATTCTTTTCTTCCCTTCAACACTTACTTGTCCTTACCTGTGTCCTACCCCCTTAGGCTCTCTCTAAGCAACTGACCTATTCGAACCT
>NW_024341393.1:0-509 GCF_902729225.1 Pteropus medius | reverse complement strand
AACAATAAATCTAACCCTTAACCTTACTCTAATCCTACCTCTAACAATACCGCTAAGCCCGAACACTAACCTTAACCCTTACCCTAACCCTTACCCTTACCCTTACCTTAACATAATCCTAACTCTATCCCTAACCCTACAATTAATCCTAACTCCAAAATCTTACCCTAATACTAACCCTAATATTAACCCGAACCCGAACCACAAACCTAAACCTAATTTTAATGATAACTTTAATCCTAAACCTAACCCTAAATATAAACTCTAAACATAACCCTAACACTTACCCAAAACCTAACCCTAACCATAAACCTCACCCTCAATCTAAACCTAACACTTATCCTAACCCAAACATTGACACTATTTCTAACTCTAAATTCTTACAAAATCCTAACAATAAACTTAATCCTAACATGAAACCTAACCCTAACCATAACCCTAAATCTAACCTTTACCATAACACTAACTCTAACCCTAAACACTAACCCAAACCCTAACCCTTACCCTAA
>NW_024341392.1:0-873 GCF_902729225.1 Pteropus medius | reverse complement strand
TGCCGAGGGCTCTTTCCAGGACAAAGCCCCCTGCAGACGCAGGCGGAGCAGGCCGCGGAAACGGGGTGGGGGGGTTGGGGGGCCATAGCGGAAACGGGGTGGCGGAGGCGCCCCAGCCGCGCATGACAGGCTGGGCCGCTGCGCCGCATGGCCCTGTGCGGAGCCCACGCGCCCGCGCCCTGTCGGGGGCATCTCGCCGCGCAGGTGACCGAAGCGAGGCAGAGGCTGGCAGGCCCCGGAGCCACTGCTCGACTCTTAGTTCCTCTTGTCACCCGGACTGAGAGTCGGGCGACACAGAGGGACCGGCCTGGGCAAGACGCACGCGAACCGCTCGCGCTTCTCCTCCCCGCCGGGGCGTGGGACAGACCAAAACCTTAACCACGCCTCCCGCGTCCCAACTCCAGGGCCCAAATGAGTGGATTTGAGCTTTTTATTTTACCTCCTCCATTGCCAGACGACGCTCACCGCTTTGTGCCCAGCCGGTACTTAGGTAACGCCATGTACTTTCCATTAATTAGCTTATTTAGTGTAGCTCGGGCTTAACCATCGTTAGGAGACTCATAAAATCCGGGTAGTGGCTACACCGCGCGCAGCGCATCCTCGAGGCTCGATTACCTCGCGCGAGTCAGAAGGAAGAGCAGAGAAAAATGAGAAAGACGCACAAAAAAATGGCGAGACCAAGAAAGGCCCCCGAGGAAAGCCCAGGAGCCAGTGACAGGACTGCACCCCGAAAGGCAGAGTGCCACTCCATGAGATTCCCGCCATGGCGACGTGCACGGACTCGTTACCCGTGTGCCCCTGCTGTCCATGTGTTTGCGGCTTTAGCAGCAAAATCTCCCGAAGTAGAAAGAGCTGGCGACCTATTTTCTGAAA
>NW_024341391.1:0-13431 GCF_902729225.1 Pteropus medius | reverse complement strand
TTTGGAACAAAAGCTTCCCTGCCCCCCAACATCAGCTGTGGGGCAGGAGCCCCAGTACCCAGCGACCCCCTGCCTGCCTTCACTCTCCTGGCCCCCGGAACCCTTCCAGGCCACAGGGGGAGGAAACTGCCTGCAGGCTGGCACTGGGCTCCAGGGCCTTTGGGTCTCCTGGCCTTACTGGCGCAGGGGCTCGTCGGTGCTTCCTTCCTGGGGCTCCCCGAGAGCGGTGTAGACGATTCTGAAGACAGGCTGGACCCTGCGGTCACCCCTCCGGAGGGGGGCCACTACCTCTCTGCCTTGCAGCTCTTCGGGGCCGATGCCAGCTTCTCTTGGTGAAAGATTCCCTGGGGAAGGCTCCTCCAGGCCCCAGGGGGCCCAGCGGCCGGTCTGCATTCTTAGCTCACAGCCCAGAGCGTAGGTGTCTAGGGGTGGGCACACGACGGGGTCAAGGTCAGAATCCCCCGTTGTATCTCCTTCCGCTTCTGCCGTGGCGGTGTGACTGCTCATGGCCTGCGCACGCCCTTCGCCAGGTGCGGTGGCCCCATGTTTGCATCGCTGGTCTATCTTCTGGGTCTTGTGCTGGATTCTTCCTGACGCAACTTTGCATTTTTGGGCAGAGACCCTCTCAGCTGCTGGAGGGAGGGTGGGCCTGGCCTCGGCCTGGCTGCCCTGCCCCTCTGCCCCACTCTCGACCTCTGCTCTCTGTGGGAACCTCCCCTTCCTTTTGTGAGAACCTTTTTTCTGCATTCCAGGGGATGGGGTACCTGGATCTGTTGAGCCTCTGTTTCCTAGGGCTTGGGGTGGCTCATAGCCCCAGCCCCTGCCTCGTTTCCCGACACCTGTGCTACAAACTGCGCTGTCTCCGTCACAGGAGGTTGGTTTTCCATCTTAGGGTATGTGGTCTGATTGTGGCCTTCCCCCTCAGCACCGCCGCAGGGCTGTCGCCTGCGCTTCACAGATGGCACCGCCCCTTCCTGGACGGTCTGGGTGCTGCTCTCACAAGATGGCCCTGCCTGCATGAGGACCTGAGGCATGGAGAAAATGGCTTCAGCTATTCCCTGCCTACCAGACGCCCTGGGGCTCCTTGCTCCATTCCTCTCTTTCTCCTTCATCACTGCCAAGGTGGTCTCCCACTCTTCTTCATCGCGAATGAGCTTTATTAACTCCAGAAAAGTGGGAGGACAGCCACGCTGATCCAGGATCTCCAGCTTGCCCCGGAGGGTGCTGGTCAGGTTGGCCCGAGCTAGCATGTGCTTCAGGCGGATCAGGTCTGTGCTGCGCACCGACATTGGGCTGTGCTGCACAGCCTTCTGCAGCAGGGGCTCTAAGCGCAGCAAAAAAACAGAGGTTTTTTCTCTAGACATCTGAAAGGCCTGGAGAAACTTAAACTGCGCGGTTCTATGGTCCTCTTTGCTCCCAAAGATCTGCTTCAGGGCATCCAGGCATTGCTCCGCAGTCATAGTGTCATTGTGGGCCCGGAGCACCCGCATGATGGACAGGGCGGGGCCACGCAGGCTCTCCAGCAAACGGCGCCTCTTCTCTATCTCAGACACCTGCCATACCTGCATAATCTCAGTGACCTGCTCCAGCCAGACTTCGAAACTCTCTTCGCCTGGGCCTGGGAAAGTGCTTCCTGAAAACACTTTGAGCTTTCGGTACCACATGCTTTCTTTCAGAGGCTGCAAAACTATTGGTTTGACTTGGGGGAAAAGCCCTGGCTCCATGCCCTCAGTGGCAGTGCCGTACCCCAGGGTTTGGGCCACATCGACCATCCTCCGGCCCTCACCCTTCAGGAAGTAGCTCAGTCTAGTGAGGAATTCGTCATCGGGGTTACGGGGTTGCACCACCACTTCCCAAGCACCTCCCTTTCCTGGTATCTGAGTAGGAATCGCAGAGAAATCGACGGCTTCAGCCAATTCGATGAAGACTGCCTTAGAACTGTCTTCCCTTCGGAACATTCTGCCCAGCATCCTGTAGTTGCACAGGAGCTGCAAGCCTGCCTTCACCGTCTCTTTAATTTCTGCCTCCTCACACTCCACAGGGATCCCCACGATCAGCAGGGCCTTCCTGGGGTCCAGATCCATCCCCTTGCACCAATCCTCTAAGAGCATCACGGCACTCATTGTGACCACTCTCTATGGACTGATCTAAGACTAGGGGTCGTGATCTGCTCAGAGTTTGACCGAGACTGTCAATTCTGAGCCACTGCCAAGTACAAAGGCAGAAGTGTCCTAGGTTTCCACAGCCTGTAAAGCAAATGGGGTGAAAGCACCATTACTGCCCACCCCCATCCCCACCGCCACCGCCACCCGCCACCACAAGCCCCTCCTCTGTTCCCACCCCTATTCGCAGGGATTCAGTCCCTGCTTCCCGGGCTCCCGTAGTCATTTGGTGGAGTACAGAAGGGCCGCCCCAGCTCGCGTCCCCCCACTTCATCCCCTCCCTGCTGACCTCCTCCTGCTGTGGCTTCCTCTTCAAAGTCCAAGGACTCTGCTACGTGTGCTGCAGGTGCCTGTGGTGAAAAGGCCTGTGTCAGGAGGCACCAACTGATGCCTGGGGACACCGACAAAGCTCTCCAAAGCAGGAGAGGACAGAACGTCCCACTCCCCCGCTCAGGGCTGTGCAGGCCTCAGGGCACCTGGCACCCTCTTTGCCAGGGCAAAGGCAGGAGGAGGGAGATACAGAGTTCTCCTCTTTCGGAAAATGTCCGACAGATGAGAAAGATGGCTGGAGTTCCGTGCAATGCAATGAAAACGGGCGGGTGTGGAGAACGTGTGACAAGCTGCACTGTTGCCATGGATACCGAGAACAGCATGGACCAGGGCTTTCTATCGTAGATGGGTGTCATGTGGTAAAGGTCCTCGAGGAGCAACAGGCGATGTCACTGGCCTCCAACAAATGAACTGTCCTAGCAACGAGGGGCTGGGGAGAGGGAGGGGAGATGGGGTGGGCAGCAAGGATCAAGTGCTGAAAAATCAAGAGCGTATGATTTTAAATTGTGTAGGAGCTAGAATCAGGGTCAGAAAAGGGACCCAGAAAACTCTCTTAGTTGTGACCCTACCCGACGACAGTCCGTACACGTTGGCAGGCAGCCCCTCCCAACATAGGCCCACCTCGCGGTTACTCACCTCACGGAGTAGCGCCCTCTGGTGGTGCAAATGCGGGGATTGCACCTGCACTCAACGCTCAACCGGCTCTCTAGCTCTGTCCAGTCGGCCAGCTCCTGGCCCCCGGGTGGGGGGTACTGCTCCACTGGACCTGTCCAAGGCAAGGGAAAAGTACTTTGTTACGGTTCTGCCCCAAGTGCTACTTCTCTGGCTGTGCCAATTCTAAGTCTGCAGAGCTGTCCACAAGTCCCCAGTGCAGAGATACGAGGAACTGCTCCCTGGAGTCCACTGCTGGAGAAGAAATCCTACTTTTAAGACTGCCCCACCCTCAAGTCCACACGCCCCTCACACCCACCCACTGCCAAGTCCCACCTTCACAGAAGCTCAACCACTAACCTGAAGCCCTCACCCAGGCCAAAAAACTTTACCCAGTCAAACCTGCCACTCATGTCACTCACCCTGCCTCCCAGGCTCTGCCTCCAGAAAGCCCCGCCTCAGCCCACCCATCCACCCATGATGCCATGGCTCCCACACGGCTCAATCCCTACCCCGCCAGTGTTGCCACCTGCCTTGGCAGAAAAAAATCATGCCTACCACCCTCTGAAGCTATTACCTGCCCCCACTTTGAGGGCCAAGTCACAGCTAAATCCTGCCCCCAGTCCTTCTCCAGCCGATCCTGCCCCCCAGCCCTTCCTCACACATGTGATCCCTGCCTCCATCTGAGCCCCAGCGACATCTGAGCCTCTCATTCTCATTGCCCTATGCTCCCCACTCTAAACCTACCGCTACCGCCCTTAGACCTCCCCAGCCCTACTACAAAGAACCCCCATTCTGGAGCAGGGATATATCTGCTCAGTGTTGCCGGAGGCCAGGAGAAGAAGGGCCGAAGCCATTTTCTCTCCGGGGGGCAGGGGGTGAAAGGCCAGCGCCACCTGTTCTAGATGTGCAGATTGAAAAGGTTCTGGGCAAGGTTAGGCATGAACAGGTTCCTCTGCAGTTCCTAGGCTGATCGCCATGTCTGTAAATATACCTGGGGAGTCCACGGAGTGCCAGGCCTGATCTAGTGGGGTCCCCCTTCCACCCGACACCTACGGCCATGGGCCCCTGGGATGCCACGAAAGATGACAACGGTCACTGGGGAGAAAGTCCTACGGTTTGGGTTGTTCTCTGTACCCAGGGCCCCACTCCTTACCTGCCGGAGAGGCCTGAAGACCCGAACGCCAGAGCGCCCAAGAAACAGCCACCACACAACGGTGCCGCTGCCGCAGTGACGAATGGGCAGAGCTCGCGTGGCGGGAAGACGTTATCGGGTGAGAAACTCCGCCCCCCTCTCCGGAACTGCGCACGGCCCGCTCGCGCCTGCGCACTCGCACTCGCAGCCTGGCGCCCGCCTGGCTCCCTCGGAAGGGGGGGTCCTTTGTCTCAGCCCTTGACCTTGTCCTTGATGCACCTGGCCATGGAAGGGGGTATTCGACTAGAGCTAGGGTGTACATTGCAGAGCTCCGCAGTGTACATTGCAGAGCTGGACTGTGTCCGGCCTCAGGCTAGCTCCAAGGAGACCGCCAACTCCAAGGAGACCGCCAGCCCGCCACGTGGACACCAAGCCCACCATGCAGGACGCCATGCTCAGGAGGCATTGCGGCTCCTGTTCCACTGTCTCTTCCTCATTGGACCCGAGCCGTGCCGCAACAGTTACCAGTGGGCACCCTCCCCCCATTTGAAAATTGCAAGTCAGCACAGGGCCGAGTGCAAAAGTAAAGCCCCAGGTGGTCCTTCTGACATAAAAGTCCTGATCCCTGTTTATTTTTTCTTGGACTGTGTTCTAGGGGAGCACGACAAAAATGCAGCTGCCCCCTGCATTTCACAGGGACGTGAACATTTTTAGTGTTCACTTAGAAGCAGAAAACTGTCAAGGATGCCATTCTCCCATTATTCTCTTGACTTCATGATCTAGTATTACCCACCGAATACCCAAGCTGCTTTCTGCCATTTTCGGTAGGTTTCCTGCACTCAGGGAAGATTTGGGATGTTTGCCCTAGGGCCCGGCCCGCAGGACCCGAAAGCTGTTAAGAAATGGTCGTGGTTGGGGCTCAGGTAGCACAATGGAAGGTGTGCACAGGTCCCCAGCAGATATTGATAAAAATGCAGGTCCGAGCCAGGAGGACCGGATGAGACCGCCAGCCTGTTTCTCGAGAGCTGGGCGACTGCAATGCTGCAGACCCTTTAACTAAGCCTTCAGTGACAAAACTGAAGCCTGTAATTACTTTTCAGATCCAGAATTTGTGGGCCTGTGGGAGCAAAATAGTTTTCTTTTGCTTTACTGGAGATAGGAATGAACAGGCTTTTCTTTAATAAAGACATTTAAAGGAAACAATTTTTAATGAAAGGTTACAGAGCAAGATATGGACAGGCATCACCTCCTTTGCCTTTAACTGCTGATGTTTGCTATGTCCGAGAAAGGGAACACAGACCTTAATCAGAACGCACTTCTAAGAGTCTGTTAAATCAAGCTCTTTCCCATGCCAAGAAAAAGTGGTTATCTGGTGCTGTCAGAGCGTCAAAGACTCCAGGTGGGACATTTTACCTGAAGGCCCTCATAACACCATAACTGTGGTCCCATGAAGCCACCACTCGCCCACCTGGTATTATAGGTATACAAGGCCATCACAAAAGGTGACATTATGGAAAGAGCTGTTCTGGCCCTGTGATCCTAGAAAACAACGGTTAAGAAAATATAGTCACCGTGCTGTACATCACATCCCCAGGTTTTTTTTACTTAATATGTATGTTGGTGTGTGTATGTATATATATGTAATATTTTAAAGTGAAACTTATTCTGACCGAACTTTATCTCGACAATAATTATGTTTCGTATGTAGTATGTCACCCCTAAGGTTTCAAGATCTTTGGGTAACTTAACACCTTACTTACTAAATTGAGTATATAAGGTATGGAGGATGTTTTTGTTAAGGAAAAAGAGTAATTTTTTCTAATAGTAAAATGACTGGTCATTCCAGAATGACAAAGATGAAAGTGTAGGACTATGGACAAAATAAGGACTTTTATGGAAAGTAACCTCACAGGGTGATCTGATCGTGAATCCTACCTGGGTAGGTCACATCCCAGGCTTATAACTAAAACTTTAGTTTTGTTTTTTTTTTTTAAGCCAGTCCTGTCCATTGTTCTTGTGTATCTAGGTTAACACACCTTTGAAATGCCTCTCTTCAGACCCCTCAGAAGCAAAGCCACCCTCAAGAGAGCACATAATCTCATTAACTATCCTGTAATCCGATTCCCGCCTCGCTCTTTCTCACCTTCATTAATCCACTTATGTTCCCTTCCTTAATTCCAAATGCATAAAAGAAGCTTTCAAACTTATCCTCTGGAGCATTTGAGATCTTGCTCCCTGGCGTATGCTGTTGGTTTGGCTGAAATAAACTCTTATGAAAATCCTCTACAGGTTTGGACTTTTTTTTTTATGCTGACAGACAAAACCTGAATGAATATCGAAAGTTGTAGAAGGTTCACAGAAATTTTATTTCTCGTGGTCAGAGCTGGCTGATTTTCAATTGGTTTATTTACGAGATATTTTAAAATAAGCTGCAATATCAAATAATACACTGGTGCAAAACTAGAATTTGATTTTATTAAAAATGGAAACTTTTTTAGATTATTGGTCTGCTCTTAATAAGAGGTACTAAAAGGTTTTCCTTTGGTTTTTGAGTAACCCAAAAAGCAAAGATTCTGTGTCTTAGAATAATTTTCTTTGCTTTATGTCAATTTTATTTTGTCCTTGTTACTTCAAAACCAAGCCTTCTCACTTTTGAAAGAACTAAGGTTCTTTACAATTACCTTACTTCCTATGTTTACTTTTAAAATATTTTGTCACTTTGGTTACATAGAAAGCCAAGTAGTTTCTCATTGATGCATGATCTTAGTTAATCGGGGGTTCAAACCTGACAATTTTGAAATTTTGCCTTCCTAAACTCAAATCCTAAATTATATATTCCTGATCTCAACCTTATATATTCCTGATCTCAACCCTGGAAAGTCCCTTTTACATTGTAAAAACAGATGTGTTAAAATAATTAGGTTTAGTTGATATATTGAGTTGCATGGAGGGCTTTGTCAATCAGAAGACATGACTAACCTTCACTGTTAAATTTGGGCAAAATGTTATTAATATAAATATTTTAGAAATTGTATGAAGTTCCTAGAGATCTGCCAGTGCCCTCACTGTCCCCCATGTGCCCTGGATCTGCTTGGCCCTGATATTAAATAATAAACAGTAGAGTATTACCAGTCATTTTTAAAATGCTCCTCGCCACAGAAACCACCAAATTTGTCAATCGCATGATTTTTTGTAATTAACTCTCATCAGAAATGTAACCATGGCGTTTAAGTCATGCACAGTTTTTTTTACACTGAATCTTCCCTGAAAGCGCTTGCAAACAGCTACAGACCAGAATGCTTCATTTTCAAGAAAAAGGGACCATCTCAGACGCCCACGGAAAAGACTATGCCGGGTGCTCCAGGGGCACAGGCTTCTGATGGCATTGCTGAAATAACTTTGAGATCCTACTATTGGACTGAGCCAGAATTGCCAGAACTCCAGTGAAGAAGCTGATGGCTTCATGAGACTGCTAGCCCAAGCATTAGCAGAACAAGAATTCGTTATATAGGACTGATTGAAGTCATGAAGGATGGTTCTGGGTTTTGTTTGGAGTATTGCTGATGTTAAATGTTCTGTTTTTCTGAAAAGAAGAAATTCCTTTCTCATGTCTCTCAAGCTATACATAACTTGTAACAATTTAGTAGACTCTACTTTTATAAACAGAAATGAAACATTTATCTTTTTCTCCCTGCCAGATCCCTCCAGAATTTGGATATTCTTTTTGAGCATTGATTTTCATGGCAATACAATTATTTGCCTAGGTTCAATGAGAACCTGCTCTCCTTGTTAACAGGATGTAATTACAAACATTGGCTATATAACCAAGGCTTTGACTGAAATGTCATATTTGAGAATGATGCTTATAAAATCCGATATGACCTCACAATTTTTAAAGTAACTAGCACTATCCTGTTATTTTTTAGAGTTTTTTAGGTTTTTCTTAGGTTTTAGGTTTGTTTTTTAGGGATTTTTTTTGGAGGCGGGGGGGGGGGGGGGAGGTGGGCATACTGTCACCAACAGGAGTCCTGGAAACACCTCATTAGGTGAGATGGCTGTTTTTTTATAGTAAAATGTCATCTTCCTTTCCAAAATATACTCCTGTAGCCAAGATGGTGGCTGAGGCCGGGGTGAGAAAGTAGACACTAGTTCAATATCTATTGAACACTGGGTCCCAAGGTCCCTGCTTAGTAGTGGAGGGATTTCTCTGTCATGTCTTTTGTCTTAGGACTGACTTCTTGGATCACCGTTTTTTGTCCCTGGGCTGAGTCAAGATGTAGATAGTATGCAAATTGTATTTTTGGACATAAAACTCGGAAGCATGGATCATTCAATAGACACAATGACGATTCAACAGGATTCTGACAGCCTGGGGCACTGGCCTGATGAAACGGCCTTGCCTATTGGTGCACATCTGGAGGAATGGAAAAGAAGAGTTGATGGGACCAGGGCTATTTAAATGGGAGAAGAGCTGACAAAGGGAGAACCTGATATGCATCTATTTTAGGAGCTGACCCGTAAGAGGTTTATAGATCACCAGTGGGAGATAGATAGTTAAACGGAACTCAGGTGAGTCTGTCCACAGACAAAATGGGCTTGTAAGGGACTGCGTTCCTGGTCATTCCAAGTGTGCAACAAGGACTAGGCTGCCACTTGTCTGAAATGGTATTGAAGGGGAGGAGGGACCTAAAAGAATAAAATATTCTTAAGATCTGACAAGTCTAGAGTTCCTACTTCCTGTGCATGCATAGTTTCTAGACCTTGCTATTTTTATTCTCTTTAGATTTGACACTTATTTACTTGCTTGTGTAGAGAGAATGGCTTCAGGTAACAGGAGAGAATAAATCACACGACCAAATACTCCAAGTTATTAACTTAAAAAAAGGAAACCTTGATATTAACAATGTAATATCTTAATATTTATTATAATCGTGTACATTAATGTGGGTTAAGCAAGTATGATTAAAAACATCAGGCAATTAAAAAGAAGCAAAAGTGTAATGCGACCACCCCTCTTCCTAGAGTCTGCAGAATTCCGTGCCTTTTTAGAATTCAAAGAGGTTGTTTGGGGTTGAAATCGATCTTGATCTTGTAAGCTTTCTGTCAATATCTTGCATGTTGGTTCTAAAACTCCCTTGAAGGTGGGGAAGCCAGCCTATCTTGGACCTCTTTATCCTGCACTCCATCAGCTGGGCCTGTACCAGGCCTCATGGATGGCGCCTTCCACCCAAAGGAGCGACCCTTCTTTCCCTTTCACCCATTCCTTCAGCACCTATGTGTAGCCAGTACGTACCATGTGCCAAGTCCCACGCTGTGGGCTAGACTTTAGGAAGACTGGTTTATAGCTAGTGTCAGTACACGGCATGCTGCGCCACTGTTCCCCTCCCGGGCAAATCTGATGCACATCTATGCAAATCGATGCATCACTTGGCGAGAACAAATCCACCAGCCAGCGTGCACAGGGCTCAGAAAGCGGAGGGGTAGATATTTTCTAATTAAATCAGGAGAAGAGGCCCTCATTTTCCATAAGAAACATTCTCAGGTTGTTCCTCCTCTCAAGGAGCTTACACAGTGGTGCTGGTCCAAAAGGCGGACGAGCCCGGTCGGACCTGAGCAGAGCATTGGCTGACCGCACAGATGGGCCTGTGTCTGTCCAGTTGGCCAATTGACTTCCACGTTCCGCTAGCGTGGACCAGAGTCTGGACTGGAAAATAGGAGGTCACTGAAGGCTCTGTGGTCATGGCTAGCCTACTGGAGCTTTCCCTGGGTTGACAAACTCCTCTTTGGGAAGGTCTCTGAATAAGATCTCTCCCCAGCAGAAAGCATCTCAGTTCAGAAGCGCTTTCATGCGAAGGGGAGGAGAGGGAAGGGGGGCAGTTTGGCCCTTGCGGTGCCTGAGGGGGCGGTGTTATCTGGTGGGATTAGGTAACGTCTGCACAGTGCTTGGCACGTACTCAGCACTAAATCAATGCTGGCTATTGTGGTTGCCATTTCAGTGATGACTCTGTATCATGCAGTGAGCGCCTCTCTGAGCCTGAATATCCTCACCTGTAAACTGGGGACAGAAGGCCCTCTATTGAGAACTGGTACGAGGATTAACGCCATCGCTCTGTGCTCACGTCTGGTACGGAAAATGTTAGCTGCTTTTCTCCCTTCTTAACCCTGGAGTACACACACTCTAAAGCCTACTTTAGGAAATTTCTGTATAAAACTTAGGGATCAGGGATTGAAGGCAAACGTATTGATCAGCTATCAAGATTCAGACACAGATGTCCCTTTGGTCAGTAGCCTCCTACGAATCACGTGCTATAGAATTTTAACCAAATTGTATAAACTTTCTAATACGTGCCTGCAAGAAAAAAAACCAAAAAACCTCAAATGAACTGAAAGGTGGGTAGAAGGAGGTAATAAAAATCTGCTATATGACTCAATCAAAAGCAACTAACTACTTTTAAAAGTACATGGAAAGTTCAAAAATGTATATATGGCAAATAGACAAGCTAAACATTGGCCTATGCCAATTCCTAGTATTCAATGTCTGCGATTTACCCACCGGGGATCGTCAACAGTCTTCGGCCCCCCGACCCCTCAGAAGTTGCAGGGGTCTCCCTCCGCTGTCAAGTGCCAAAGGTACCCTCAGACTTGCGAACCCAGATGTGATTTGCTCTCTGTCTCGAGTCAGGACACACTGAATCCAACGTTCCTGCCTATCACACCAGATCTAGCCACCTAAAGTCATCAGGAAGCCGACATGCCTTAGGGGAGCAAAGATGGGATTCTTGTTTAATCCTCTTTGCTTGAGCCTGAAATAAGATCGTGGATGTGAAGTGCTTTCTGAGCTGTAAAAAGCTACACGCACAAGTAATTATCGTAGCATCATTAAGATACACTGCTCGATGTCAGCAAATTCAACTTGAGAGAGGCAAAAAGCACAAAGCGATCAAATGGGGAGGAAGTGGAGGAAAAGGAGCCAGCAACTTGGGACAACTGGGGATGGCCAATCTTGTCCAGGAGTCATCAGCTTCTTCTCAGTCTGAGGGAGCTGAAAGAAAACAGAGGCAGCCATGAGACTGGAAACCCACATGCAGTCCAGCGGCCAGCCACAGGCTCTTCGCATGGTGACTGCTCCAGCCATCAGCAGCAACCATCTAGTAACAGCAGTGTGCCTTCTGGGGAGAAGGCGGAACTGGCTTGGAGCCGGTGGAGCGCTTGATTGCGACCCACTCCCATTGCCTTCGAGGGACATATTCTGCTCTGTGCTTCTGGCCGAGGCGCTGCTGAAGAGTGGGGGCCGCCAGGATCTGGGAAGGCGGTGCCCTATGCCCAGTGGGCGCATGCACCTCAGACACTCAGGTCAATTCTGCTGGCTTGTCACATGCAAATCTGTCTTCGGGCAGTGTCGACAACGTAGTCCCAAGCAACCCCTCCTGGTTGGGCCAGCCCTAGGATGGCACTACCCGCTCCCACACATGCCTGCTTATCCCGGCCCTTGCCGGCTGCGGGACCCCCCGGCTGTATCTTGTTTCGCTAAACATTCTGGCTGCTGGGTTCCGATCTGACGCCTGTCCAAGGCGCTATAACGAAAGGCCCTGGACCTGAATCCGAAGTCCGGGTTCAGGTACCGACTGCCATCCAGCTAGGTGTCTCTCCAGGCCCTGTTCCTTTCTAGGTCTTTATTTCCTTGTCCCCCCGTGAGGCTAAGAACACGGGCCCAGCCAGCCTGCCAGGGCAGCTAGTGGGCTCAACTGGGGGTACTGCATGGAAGGCGCTTCTTGAGAGGAAGAGTCTGCGACCCCCTGCAACTTGCGAGTGGCCCTGGGGAGGCTCTTTCCATGTAAGACTTCAAAGTATCATAGCACATGGGGAAATGAGGGTGCGGGGCCCCATGAACATAAAGGCTAAGAGAGCCAGCAGCGTCCTGGGTTGACGCAGAGAGGGACCAGGGCACATTCGTTTCCTTTAACAATCCTGGCTGCTTGGCCTCTGGGGCGCTGGCACTCACCTAGAAGAGCTTCTCATAGCACTTTCCACAGTGGATGGTGTCACGGTGGATGAAGATCTGACCCAGGAGCTCACCCATCGGTTTACTGCAAATGCCACACTGAAAGACAAAGCAAGTCAGGGGTCAACATACAAGCGAAGCGACGTTAGCAAGTGGAACTGGGGACGGGGTGCCTGACCAAGGCGGCCAGGCAGCCGCTGAACAGAAGGCACGCCCCGGGCTTGGAAGCAGACAATTTAAAAAATGGCAGAAAACAGGCAAAATCCAAATGGGAAACGAAGCAATGAAACAAAACCGCACAAAAAACTAGTAGGCATGATGATCGCATAGCGCTTGGGAGCCCAGGTTTCAGAATCGGGCCTGGGTTTGAGCCCTAAATCCATGGCAGCAGGTCCTCGAATAATGTCATTTTGTTCAACGTTTTGTTATGACGTTGATGAGATGCTGTAGGAACTTAAGTCTCCTATCGATCAGCCTGTGGTGAAATCGGTTGCGTTACACATTCAAATTGGTTTAACCATATAACATTACGTGCTTAAAGTCACTGAACCTATCGACGACATTAAGTGAGGACTTACTGTGTTATGTTTCTGTCATTTTAGGACTTGAACCTCAAGTTAGCCAACTGATGGTGCTGATCATTTAGGGGGTCACCTCTAAGAACACAGAAAAACAAACTACCGATCTGGCCTTGCAACGTGCCTCACACTGCGGAGAACTGGGACTCAGGGGTTATTACGCTGCTGCAGCCATGGCTGTTCTTTTTCCCTAAATGTAACAATAGAAACTAGTATTTGAAAACGTCATGTCGACCTCATAAAGGTAAGAAAACCCTACACTTAAGGACACTGACGGACTAGTTTACACAGATGAGACTGAGCAACGAGATAACTTGCCTCTGATGTTGGGACCAGGATTGCGCGCCATTTTTTTTTAATCCTACAGCACCTGGTCTTCCTAAGTGGTCTCCCATCCAAGTACTAACCAGGCCCAACCCTGCTTAGCTTCCAAGATCAGACGAGATCGGGCACGGTCAGGGTGGCATGGCCGTAGATGGACTGTGCCCCATTTCTGAGCAGCTCTGGGATACCTATAAAAATAAAGGCTTTTCCACGTTCGTGCTCATGGCCCATGGGGTGGCTCTCAAGCAT
>NW_024341390.1:0-391 GCF_902729225.1 Pteropus medius | reverse complement strand
CACAGCCGAGGCCGGGCAGGACCCTGCCTGCATCCCCGTGTCCTGGGGCGGCTGTGACGAAGCACCACAGGCCAGGCGCCCGAAACCAGACTTTGACTGTCCTGTGGTCCTGAAGGCCAGAAGTCTGACGTCAGGGACAGCGAGGCCGTGACGGAGGGGTCTGGCCCAGGCCTCTCTCCTTGGCTGGTGGACGGCCATCTTCGTGTTCGCACGGTGTTCTCCCGGTGCCGTGTCTGCCTCCGCATGTCCCTTTGATAAGGACTGAGGAACAGTGACAGGGGCGCCAGGGGTTCCGGGGTCTCCGAGATCAAGATCACCACCTTAGCCAAGGAGAAACCGCCCCTGGCCACACTCCAGCCCCAGCAGGCGGAGCAGCTGCAGTGAGCTCCAG
>NW_024341389.1:0-701 GCF_902729225.1 Pteropus medius | reverse complement strand
GATTATGAGAATTAAACATGATAAAGTTGAATAATGCTTAGACCAAAATATTAATACAACTCTACACTATGTAACATCTTCTCTCTTAATAATGTCATGTATATTGAGTGACTAGATCTTATAATCTATTTGAGAAAGAGTAAATAGAGAGATACCTATATATTTTTTTAATGAATGGATAAAATAAGATATAGCCAAAGAAACTGGCTTATCTCTGAGATTTATTAAATGCAGTTATTAAAAATTGAATTACATTTTATCTAATTTAGCATATTTGAAGACTTTAATTTCTAAATCTAAATTCTTACATGGAAAAAATGTGCAGTGATGAGTTTTGAATGCAATAGCATTCGTCATTTTATTTACTTTCATGGGATGATTATTCTGAATTTTGTAATAATGAATAAAATGTAGGTAATTTTTGTGGTTAGGCAAGTTAGCCAAAAATATACATATTTGTACCTTGTGTTTTGTTAAAATCCATCTCACTGAGTGTACATGACCTTGAGTCTGCTAGGAAATACAGTGGTCATTATGATACTGATAATTTGAGTGTTCATCTTTGCCTTTTTGCCATTTATATCTGGGAGTTTATTAAAATCTGGGAGTTTAAATGAATAAAATCTGCTTTCTTTAAAGAAGGCCTAAATTTGAATTAGGTCAGATATGATGAGTTCCCAGCATAAGAGACAGAGAATTAA
>NW_024341388.1:0-541 GCF_902729225.1 Pteropus medius | reverse complement strand
TTTATTTGCTAAATCCGGCACCCCTAGGCCCAGAGGAGAGTGTGGCTTCTGCCTTCTTTCTCTTGGTGCTCTCATTTGAGAGAAGCCAGCTGCCATGCTGGATGGGCCCATGGCTAGGGACGAAAGCTTCCTGCTGACAGCAGCGAGGAACTCTGCCAGCGGTCACCCCGGAGGCCCCTCAGCCGCAGCCAGGCCCCTCAGCCGCAGCCAGGCCCGGCAACAGCTTCCCTCCAGCCTCCCGAGAGACGGGCCGCCCAGCCCCAAACGCCCCGAAATTCCCAGCCCGCCTAGGTCCTGAGGCGAGGTGACGTGTGTTGTCCTAAGCCGCTCAATTTGGGGGGTGATTTTTATACAGCAATGAAAGAGCTCTCTCCTGAGATGCCAGGACATCAAAAATAATCGACAATAAGTGAACAGAATGGCTGGCAAACTAAACAAACCGGAGGGCCTCAGGTCCCCCCACAGGCGGGTTCGCCTGCTGCCCGCCTTTGCCTTTGGTGGACACCCCGACGTGGGGACCGTGACCACGTGCACGCTGCAC
>NW_024341387.1:0-525 GCF_902729225.1 Pteropus medius | reverse complement strand
GTATAGCAAAATAGTTGGCAAATGTATATGATAAAAGAATTTTTGTATTATTACAGTACAGCTTGTCTGCCTTAAAAAAATCTATTCTTCCTTTAAGAATCAGTTTAAAAGTCACCTTCTCTATGAAGCTTTCACCTTGCAAATATTCCTCTAGTCTTGATGTCCCTAAAATATTTACTTGTCTATTAGTACTTTTGTTTTGTATTATAATTATTGGAAATGTAGCTATCTCTTCATATAGATTGTGCACTCCTTCAAGGTAGAGGTCATATTGTAGTTAATGTTACATTTCTGTACCCTGCTACAGTGTTTGCATATAATAGGTACTTATATTCTCTTCCGGATTTAATAAAAGAATGACTCTGTTGTTTGCATGAGCTGTCTCTTACTTTAAAAGTTATGACAGCACAATAAATATTAATGACCTTTCATGACAGGTCATGCCATTATCTAGTTGCTCAGATGAATGTTTAAAATATTAGTAACTGAGAATGTCTTAAAATACTAGTAATCAGTAATTGCACC